>NW_026126763.1:0-212392 GCF_943737965.1 Phodopus roborovskii | reverse complement strand
GTACAAAGAGAGTGAGCAACCAATATGGCTGGACTATGTAAGGAAGGGGCAGTGTAGCCCCCTGATCTGGAGAGTTCAGGATAGGGGGCCATATTGAAGCCAGAAGGGCCCTGAAACAGGTAGGGACAGAGGGATGCTGGGATAACCTGGCAGCCAGGTCCGCTTTGATATGTTAAGGAGGCACCTCAGCCTTTTTTCCAAGGTTGAAACCTAGCAGGATTCTAACCTTATGCAGGTGAATTCTTCTTCAGTCAGGGCCAGAACTGTCAGGAAGTCTATTGAAAGCGTCTGGTGCGAAAGATGGTGCGATCTGCCCTCATCTAATATGCTGGGAATGCACCTGTTGCTGTGGCTTGTATTTGGTTCATCTTCATCACAACTGATGTGGAGGCTTAAAAGGTAGCACAGCCTAGTTGGGAAATAGGCCCTAACAGAAGGAAGGCGGGTGGGTCACGGAGGCTCACTAGGAAGGAGAGCGCCCTCTAGCGTACTGCATCCGTTAGACTGGCATTAGGTTCCACACAGACCCACTAGCCCTGCCTGAAGCAAAGCCTCAGCAGAAGGAAGTAGGTGCGACCAAACTTGGATTTCCCAGACACCAAGGCTATGAGCCATGGAAAGCTCTTTTCTGAAAAAGTGTCAAGAATCAGGTTACAGCAACAGAAAATGGATTAAGAGGGCCTTATTTGTGTCTCTCAAAGAACTAACCATACTTTCTTTCCTCTGCAGCCCAGAACCTAGGAGAGTCTAACAACAGAGTGCCCTGCAGAAATGAAGGAACAAAAGTGCAATTAGCAAGTCTGTAAAAATGCACAACTGAGAAGCCTAGGTAACTCATGAGACACACATAATTTACAGGTGGAGAAACAGCGATTCCCACTGGCTAGAGTCTGGCTGAGAACCCGTGAAGTCTGTCTTTTCCTTCTTCACTGTGATCTCCTTGTGTTCCTTGCATGTCTGTGCGTATGTGAGGAGAGGTGAGATAGACTTATACCACAGGCCGGGAAGCAGAGCCATCACATCCCACCTTCCCTACAAACGCTGCTTATCCTAGGGGGTCCACGAGAGGGTCCGAATATGGACTGAATGTTGGAAACATTATTCTTACCCCCATGTATTCATTGACTATCTATTGCACTAGGAACAGTTTCAGAATCATTTTGTGGCTACATCAGTGAACAAAGGAAAAAGAAAAAAACTCATACTGCCATGAAGTAACACTCTTGTAGAGTGTGGCAGGTGTCTCCAATGGTTCCAACAACAGCAGCCTGTGCATGGAGTCCCTCCCATGAAGAGGTGTAATGCCCTGCCCCAATTTAAACTGCCTTTGACCAATAGAATGTCTTAGAAATGTTTCTGACCGTACTCCTTAAAAAGAATTGACACCTTTCTTTTTAAAATTGTATTTCATTTATTCATTTTATTTCTGTGTATATGTGTTTGCCTGAGTTTATTTGCATCATGTGTGTGCAGTAGCCTGAGGCAGCCAGAAGAGGGCATTGGATCTTTCTCCACTGATGAGCCTCCCAACTCCTCATTCCCACCGTAGGCATTTTATATCACAGGAGAAATAAAAGTAATAACACTTAGAATAACCTTCTAGCTGTTCTCAAGGGTGCAATATAGCTGTGTGTTCTCCTTTCTCCCTGTCACTAAAGCATGAGACTGGCCTGCCCTGGGAA
This sequence comes from Phodopus roborovskii, assembly GCF_943737965.1. Taxonomy (NCBI): domain Eukaryota; kingdom Metazoa; phylum Chordata; class Mammalia; order Rodentia; family Cricetidae; genus Phodopus; species Phodopus roborovskii. The sequence goes on along the minus strand of NW_026126763.1, from coordinate 210,710 downwards.
AGTGTCTCCTAGGACAAGTGGGGTAAACCTGTTTGAATCTGAGATAAGGTGAGTCTGTCTTTCTATTAGAGTCAGCCTCAACATGTGCAAAACAGCTTACCAAGGCCACTTAAATTAAAGATGGTGTGGAAAAACAAATGTTCCCTTCCTTAAGTTGTTTTTGCCATGTCAGTCACAGTGTCACTGGTTCAACTCCACCCTGAAATGGCTGTGGGCAGTTGCCCACCGCCCCTCTCCTCTTGGATGCGGTCAGCCCCAGATCACACAGAGCTTGAATTACAGCAGGCTGACTCAGCCCTAGCTCCAGTCTAAAGGCAATGGACTGGTATCTGAAGTGGTTGGCTCTAGAGAGGGCGTGCCACACTACACAAATACAGCTCTCTTCCAAGAAAGTTCTCCCTTGTTCTCCCAATGCTTCCATAAGGAATCCAACCACTGGCCCATAGGTAGAAGGCATTAGCTGTGTTTTAGACAGCTCTTCTTGGTGTGGAAGGCATGACAGAGTTCATAGCGGAAGGAGCATGGCACAGCAGCATCATCCCCACAGGCCAGGAAACAGACAAAAGGAATTCTGCCTCTGGACCGGCTTCACAGCTTCTCCTTTTCAGTCAGTCTAGAACCCCTATCCAGAGAATGCGTCAACTACACGTATTTATTTTTATTTTCATGGGCATTGCGGTTTTGCCTGCATGTATATCTATCTGTGTGAGGGTGTCAAATCCCCTGAAACTGGAGTTACAGACTGTTGTGAGCTGTCATGTGGGTGGTGGGGATTGAACCTAGGTCCTCTGGAAGAATGGCCAGTGCTCTGAACCACTGAACCATCTCCTCAGCCCCACCAACCACACTTGAACAGATGTCACGTTATGCCTCTCTGGAAACTTCCTCAAACATTCATTCCATAACAGGAATCCCTGGAGGCTAAGGAGATGTTTCCAAGGTTAAGCCCACTTGCTGTTCTTTCTGATGACTGGATCTCAGCTTCTAGTACACACTCTGGATCCTCCAGCTCTTCTGTCCTCTAGGGTACCTACACTCATATGCACATAACCCCCACACAGAACACACATACATTTAATAAATGTGCACATAATTAAAAATAAAAATGGGGCTGAGGAGATGGCGCAGTGGTTCAGAGTAATACCAGGGGACCCAAATTCAGTTCCTAGCACTCATTTTAAAAATGAGGACCCCAAATGCAGTCTAGCTGACACAGCACATTGATCCCCATCTCCAAGTAGAAGAAGGATCAGTTTAGTCTCTTCTGAGGCCCAGACCCTGCCTTCTCTTGCCCTTGGACAGTGGAGCTCCTGACTCATGCTGAATCACCTTCCTGGTTCTCAGGCTGAGGTGTCACATTTGGAGACTTTTCAGCCTCCATGACTTTATGTTACCTTGTAGCCTTAGGAAGAAAGGGTTGATTTGGGCTCCCAGTTTCAGGGTTTCTCAGTCCATCCTTACGAGGACTACACATAGGCAATTCACGGTGTGGATGTACGAGGCTACTCCATCCTGATAGAAAAAGAAGCTGAGGCTCCAGTCAGGGTTGGGGGTAGGGTAGGTATCACCTTCAACTCCTAGTGACATGTTCCTCCAACCAGACTCCACCTCCAAAAATTCAGGGCCTTCAAAATACAGCTACCAACTGGGGTCCAAACTATGAAAACATGAACCTGTGGGAGACATTTCCTAAAAAATACTGTAACCTCAACTGCCTGAGCCAGTTCCCATTGTGTACCCCTGGTTCTGTATCCATTTCCATGTGTCTGTATAGGACCCATCTGTCCCATTATTTTCCAGAGAATCTTATTCCGGTGGCTAAAGAAAACCTCACCTCATACATATGAGAAGCACTAGCAGTGCCAAGTGTCAGCTCACCAAGGCACATACTGGAGCCCCCTCCAGACCATCACTTCCTGGAAAGAAAGTTAGGTGAGCTTGAAAGAAGAAGAGCTCCAAATGGCTGTCAGAAAGCGTCAGGGCAGTTGGAAGGAATGTGGGAAGCACTGGTGTCTGTGACACACAGAGGGGCCTAGAGTTCCAGAGACGTGAAAATTCCAATGCTGTGCCATTAGCAGGGGCATGTGGCCTGACACCGCCCACTGTCCCTAGGATGGCGGAAATCTCTAAATCTCATCCTGACTCGTCCACCCCCAGCTCTGCAAAGTAGGAGGGAGATCATGGAGTTGTGGATGAGAGCTGTAGATTGCTCCCTAAACTCCATTTGCCCCCCTACCCACCCCCCGTGATATTACTGGCCTGACAATGAGCATGCTAATGAAAATTCAGACACAGTAATTCCATTCTAGGTCTAGGTCAAATACAGGGTGGGATCTGGGTGCTGCTTTGTGTTCATGTATCAGTCAGCTATCGCTATGCAACCAAACACCCAAAGCTCAGTAATGTCAAAGAACATTAATGAACCATTCTTCATAACTTTAAAGTCCTGGTGAAGACAGTTTGCCTGGGGCAGCTCCACAGGTCTCATCCCCTCCCTAGATCCAGCCAGGTTATTCTTCTCTTGAAGACAGTAATCACAAGCAGATACACAAGTCTCTGAAATGAGCACCTTGTTACTTCAACTTCTGTCTCACGGCAGCAGCCCGTAGTATCAGAGTTAGAAGTATGTGTCAAACAGCATTGATACAAAGAATGCTACTGAATGGGCCAGGAAGGCAGTCAACCTCCCAAGGATAAGCAGAGGTGAGGGCAGAGACTACTGGACAGTTTTATCCAAGCTGTGCTGCAAGGACAAATCCGGGCTGCATAGGAATTCTGGGAGAGGAGCCAGACATAGGCAAGCAGGCTCCAACAAGAACCAGAGACCAGAGAGGCCAGGAGCCACCAAGCTGGCTGTCTGGAAGTGGCCTGGGGCAATCGGCAAGAAGCAGGGTTCCAGCCCCTTTTCCTTGAGCCAAGAAAAAACTATGACAGAGTGCTTGGGGCTGTAAAAGACCACACCAGTGCAGCTCCTTTCCAAAGCCAGGACAGTTTTTAGGCATATCTGTTTTTAAAATAGTATATCTTGAGCTTCAACCACTCATATTACAACTTCACTGGAAATTTTTTAGAGGGAGGGAGCCGTATGCCTTTGCCACCTGCATTAATTGCTTGAATCTTACTAAAAGGATGTAATCTTATAGATAATACTCATGAAGTCATGGTCTTGACTGTTATGGGTTTTTTTTCTTAATATTACAGTAAAATGAACAAAACATTCATGACTAAAACAAAAACATTCCTATTGTTGAAGGAAGAAAATCAGTTGGAGTAGGACGTTTGTAGTATGAGGCCCTGTATGTAGAGAGCACAGTCAAGCAAAACTATCCTGTCTGGTATCAATTCTACACACAGGGAATGGGGAGTGAAAATGGGATTGGTGCTAAAGTCTTTAGCTGGGAAGCTAAGAGCTCATATCTTGAACCACAAGCATGAAGCAAAGAGAGAAAACTGGAAATAAGCAAAGCATTTTTACTCTCAAAAGCCCACCCCAATGATATACTTCCTCCAGCATGGCCACACCCCCCTAAACCTCCCTCAAACAGTGCTACCAACTAGGAAACAAATGTTCAAACATCTGAGCCTGTGGGGGACATTCTCATTCGAACTAGTAGGACCTACACAGTCAGCATCAGGACCTCCTTCCGAGCAGCAGATTCTTGGACCTGTTCTGTCCCTCATTTATGGGGAAGAGAGTGACCAAAATCTAGACTCATGAAAGTGTTAGGTATTTGTCTGGGGACAGCATTGTTTCCATAGTGCTTTCATGTAGTCATAGATAATCCGTGATCCTATATCAAAACTCAGTAAATAATCCCTCCTTTAAAGAATCATTTCTTCAAGGTATAGAATCTAAGACTATAGCAAACTTCTTTCTGGTATCCAACCTCATCAGCCCACTTTGCACTGCACCAGGTGGGCTCCTTGCAGGCAACTCTTGACTTTTTTACTTGGTGTGGTAGTTTGGATGAGAATGGCTACCATAGGCTCAGGTTTGAATGCTAGGGCCTAGGTGTGGGGACTGTTTGGGAAGGTGTGTCACTGTGTGTAACACAAAAAGTAAAAACCCAGAGACAGATACTGGGGTTCAAGCTTGAAGCCGAATATTAGAAAAGCAAAGCAACCAAGACACTAGCTCTTACCTCTACCTCAGGCTAAAAGGGCTGATTGTGTCTCACAAGCTCTCCACCAAACCTCAGACTGCTGCCTATCCTCAGCATGACTGGAGAATGAATCTCCACATGAGACCCTTTGCTTTTATACCTCGATAGTGCTGGGATTAAATGCATGTGATCCCAACTACTAAGATCATCTTTGTGTGAGCTGTTTCTCTCTAGGACTGGATTAGTTTTGTGTAGCTCAGTGTAGCCTTGAACTAACAGACATCTGTCTACCTCTGGCTGTCAAGTGGTAAGATTAAAGGTGTGAACCACCACCTGGCTTCTATAGCCAACTAGTGCTTTCTGTACACTCAGGCAAGCTTTAATAAATCATAAATAATATATCACAATTCCCCCTTTTGTCTAATATAAAAAGGCTACAACTAACATAAGAAAAACTAAATACAGTAAGTATAAACAATATATACAGTCAATAAGTTTATCAACAATATCAACAAAATAGAAATACTTTTCCCCAGTAACTTGTCCCAACCACCCACCACAATACCATATGCAGGCCAATGCAATCTCAGTTGGGGTCATGCAGATCAGGCAGTTACAAAAAGTAGGGACTGGCGACTTCTCTCCTGTCTCCGAATAAGGCAGTTATCCCTCTTGGGGATATGTTTGCAAAGTCCTTTTGTGCACCAGGGATACATCCTGGCTCCACTGTCTGAGGTCTCTTAGTCTGCTCAGACCTTCTGGCTGACACCCATGTTCCCAGGGGAGTCCCGGGGAGTCAGTCCCCTGTTGGCTTCCAAGCTATCAGTCTAGTGGCCATCAGCTCCCTCCTTGTTTAGGTAGCTGTCTCCACCTGTACTTCTAAAGCTTGGTCTGCTTGTCCTCCCATCTTGCTTCTGGGTTCTAGTTCGACTCCCAGTGTTTATGTATGGGTGTTTGCTCATCTTCCCTCATGGGCGTGAATTTGGGACTCCATGGAGGATTAGTTGAAGATCTCACTCTCCAGGAGGGCATTTATGATAGCCTTTCCATGGGAGCTGAGGTGTTGATTGAGGACAGTCACCTTTAGTTCCCTCGACCTTTCTTTGTGTTCCACTTTATCTTTAATCCCATGTAGGCTCCACTCTTTCTGTTCTCTCTCTAACTCTGTCTCTCTCTCTCTCTCTCATCTTTTCCTATTTTCCATTCATAACCAGGCTCAAACCTCCTGGTCGCACATAACTTCCTCTCATCCCTCTCATTTTCTCCTACTTCTCTCTCCATTAGCTGTCCTCCCCAACTAAACCTGAGATCTGAGGGGTTTGTCCATCCAGTTTATGAGGGACTTTATATGAATCTCTTAGAATACAACAAAAATCCCTGAGTTCCTCTGGTGATGTGAATTATAGGCTCGTGATCATTTGCTCTAGTTCCTAAATCCATATATATGGTGAGTACATACTGTGTTTCTCTTTTTATGACTGGGTTACCTCATTCAGGATGGTTTCTTCAAGTACCATCCAATGGCCTGCGAATTTCAAGATACAATTATTTTTTCTGCAGAAGTAGTATTCCATTGTGTAGATGTGTCACATCTTCATTAACCATTCTTCAATTGAGGGCATTGGGGTTTGCTTCCAGGTTCACCTTTCCTTACAAAATAATGCTGCTATAGACACTTAGTTGAACCAGGTGGCTTTGTTGCATTGATGTGAATCCTTCCCCAGGTATATGCCTAGAGGGGGATTGCAGTTCACACTGTGCAGTGACTGTTCGCATTTCCTGAGGAACCTTCTTTTTGATCTCCAGAAATGGATGTGAGTTTGCACTCCAACAATGAGTGGAAGGTGTTAACTTTCTCACACGTCCTCTCAAACATAAGTCATCACTGGTGTTTCTAATTTTAGCCATTTCTGTGAGATGAGATGGTATCTCAAGTTGTTTGCAGATTTGCATTTCCCTGGTAGCTAAGGATGTGGAGGCAATTTTCTTAGTGTCTTTCAGTACTTTTGGATTTCATCCATTAAAACTCTTTTGCCTACTTCAATTCTGTACCCCATTTTTAATAGGGTTATTTAATTTGTTTGTTTGACTAGTTTCTTGGGTTCCTTGCTTCGTGTTTTTTGGAGATCAGCCTTTTGTGGATGTGATTCAGTGAAAATCTTTTTCCAGTCAGTGTGGGCTGCTAATTGGTCTTGTCAACTGTAATCATCTGGCCTTAGGGAAACTTCTAAGTTTGAAGGTCCCATTTATTAATTGTTGCTCTCTCTGTGTCTATGCCAATGGAGTTATGTTCAAGAAGCAGTCTCATATATTAATTTGTTGGAGGCTGATCTAATTTCTCTTAAGAAGTTCAATGCCAGACAGATTGATGTTTGGTCTTTGATCCATTGGACTTGAGTTTAGTGCATGGCGATAGACATGGGTCTATCTATAGTCTTCTACACACCTCATCCAATTGTTACAGCACCATTTGTTGAAGATGCTGTCTTTGCCCCATTGTATAATTTTAGCTGTATTCTAGAAAATCAAGTGTTCATAGGTCGTAGATTTATATCAGGGTTTTCAAATCGTTCCATTGGTCTACTTCTCTATTTTTCTGCCAATACCAGTCTGTTTTAAGACTATAGCTCTGTAGTGAGCTTAAAGTCAGGAATGGTGATGCCTCCTGAAGTTCTTTATTGCATAGGGTTGTTTAGGCTATCCTGGGTTATTTTGTTTTTCCATAAAAAGTTGATTATTATCCTTTCAAGGTCGGTGAGAAGGGTGGTGGGATTTTTAATGAGGATTGCATTGAATCTCCTGGGGTGCTTTGGTCGGTACCATTTTTCCTATATTTGTCCTACCTAAGTAAGAGCATGGGACGTCTTTCCATTTTCTGTTGTCTTCTTTACTTTTTTTCTTTAGGTCTTTCTTATTATCTAGATCTTTTACTTGTTTGGTAAGCGTTACAACAAGATACTAATATTTACTTGGGCTATTAATAAGGGTGATGTTTCTCTGATTTACTTTCTCTGCCTCTTTATCGTCAGAAAAGAGAGGGCTATGATTTTTTTTAAGTTTATCACTGTATCCTACTAGTTTGTGAAGGTGTTTATCGCTCTAAGAGTTTCTGTTAGAGTTTATTAGGTCGCTTCTATAAATTATCACATCATCTGCAAATAGGATATGTTTGGCTTCTTCCTTTCCAATTTGGATACCCATGATATCCTTGGCATTGTCTTATAGCATTAGCTAGAACTTCTAGTAGGTATTGAAGAGATATGGAGAGAGGGCAGCCTTGTCTTGTTCCTGAGTTTAGAGGAATTAGCTTAGTTTCTCTCCATATTTAGATGTTGACAGTTGGTTTGCTGTATATTGCTCTTATTATGTTTAGGTATGTACCTGTTATTTCTGACCTCTCAATACCTTATCGAGAAGGTGTTGAATTTTATCAAGGCTTTTTCCATCTAGGGAGATAATCATAAGGTTTTTTTTTTTCAGTTTGTTTATATGGTGGATCACTTGAAAGATTTTCGTATGTTAAAACAAAAAATCCCTGCCCAATCCAGGTGTAGAGCCTACTTGATCATGGTGGAGATTCCTCAGATGTATTTTTGAAATGGGTTTACCATTATTTTATTGAGTATTTTTGCATTGATGTTCATCGGGATATTGGTCTGTAGTTTTCTTTCTTCAATTGTGTCTTTGTAGGTTTGGGTACCAAAGTTATTGTAGCCTCATAAAAGAGTTTAGCAATAAACCTTCTGTTTCTATCTTGTGGAAAAGTTTGAGAGTAGTGGTATTAGTTCTTTCTTGAATGTCTGGTAGAATTCTGCACTGAATCCATCTTCCCTGGACTTTTTAACGTTGGGAGGCAAACTTCAATGGCTACTTCTGTTTCATTAGGGTTATACGTCTATTTAAGTTGTTTGTCTGTTCTTGATTTAATTTTGGTAGGTGATAGTTATCCGAAACTTGTCCATTTCCTTTGAATTTTCAATTTTTGAGGAATAAGATTTTCGAAGTATGATATGACAATTGTCACGGATTTCCTCTGTGTCTGTTGTTATGGTACAGATTTCGTTTTTAGTTTTGTTAATTTGCATGTTCTGTCTCAGCTTTTAAGTTAATTTGGATAGGGTTTATCTATCTTGTTGATTTTCACAAAAACCAACTCTTTGTTGCAGTGATTTTTTGTATTGTTTTCCTGGTTTTCTATTTTGTTGAGTTTAGCCCTCAGATTGATTATTTCCTAGGGTCTCTCCTAGGGGTGAGTTAGCTTCTCTCTGTTCAAGGTTTTCAATTGGGCTGTTAATTCGTTTGTGTGACTATCCTCTGTTTTCTTCATATGGGGCACTAAGTGCAAGAACTTCCCTCTTAGACTGCTTTCAAAGTGTCCCATAGGTTCAGTATTTATTTATCCTCATTCTCGTTGAATATTTGAAAGTCTTAAATTTCTTTCTTTATTTCTTCTTTGACCCAGGGGTGGTGCAATCACATTGTTAAGTTTCCATGAGTTTGTAGGTTTTCACCTATTTTTGTTGTTGTTGATTCCAGTTTTTAAAAGCTGATGGATCCGATAAGATGGGGGGACTATTCCTATTCTCTTGTGGTCTATTGGGGTTTATTATGTCTCCTAGTATGTGAATATTTTAGAGAAGTTCCATGTGGAGCAGAGAAGAGGTATATTCTTTTTTGTCTTTGGATGGAATGTTCTACAGATATCTGTTGCTCCAGTTGAGACATAACTTCTGTTAAATTCTTTTGTTTCTTTGTTGAGTTTCTGATTTTGGTCCTGTCTAGTGTTGAGAGTGGTGTATGGTCTCCCACTAGTGTGTGAGGTTTTATATGAGCTTTGAGTTTTCAGTAGTGTTTCTTTTCAGACTGTGGGTGACTTGTATTAGGGGCCTAGATGTTCCAGAATTGAGACTTTGTGTTTGATGGATTTCTCCTGGATGAATATGAAATGACCTCTTCACCTCTTTTGACTAGTTTTGGTTTGAAGTCTAACTTGTTAGATATTAGGATAATCTACACCTAAACACTTCTTATTTCCATTTGATTGGAAAATCTTGTCCAACCCTTACCTGAGGTAATGTCTATCTTTAGAGCTAAGATGTGTTTCTTGTATGTGAGAAGGATGGATTCTGTCTTCGTGTCCATTCTGTTGAGTCTTTGTCTTTTTATGGGTGAATTAGGACCATTAATGTTGAGGCGAGTAAGGTCCATTGATTGTTGATGTACATTTGGTTTAGTTTGTTGTTGGCGGTGGTAGTTGTGAATATATTTGTTCTGCTTTGCCCTAGGTTTCTGGTGTAGTTGGATTCTCTGTTGCCTACATTTTGTAGGCGTAGTTACCTTCCTTGGGTTGAAATTTTCCTACCAATACTTTCACTAGGGCTGGTTTGTAGATACTTAGTGGGAAAGTGGTTTTGACATTGAATAATCTTGTTCTCTCCATCTATATTGATTGGGAGTTTTTGATGGATATGGTAGCCTAGGCTGGCATCAGTATTCTCATAATAACATTTAGAACATCTATCCAGGACCTTCTGGACGAGGTTTTCCATGGAGAGGAGTAGGTGTAATTTTGATGGGTCTGCCTTTACCCTGTTACCATAATCACTTTTTCTACGCTGCTCTTAATATTCTTTCTATAAATTCTGTATGCTACGTGTTTTAGATTATTATATGTCAAGGGGTCTTTTTCTTTTGGTCAGTCTATTTGGGGTTCAATATGCTTCTTGTACTTTCCTAGGCATGTCCTGCTTCAGAATTTGAAAGTTTTTCCTCGATGATTTTGTTGAATATGTTTTCGCCCTTTGGAGCTGAGCTTTCTCACCTTCCTCTATGCCTATTATTCTTAGGTTTGGCCTTTTCATGGTGTCCCACATTTTCCTGGATGTTGTGTATTAAGGTTGTTGGATTTTGGTTTTTCACGGTGGATGAGATCTATTTCTTCTAGTTTATCTTCTACTCCAAGATTCTCTCTTTCTTCCATCTCTTGAATTTTATTGGTAATGTATGTAATCCGTGCTTTCTGATTTTTTGTCCAGCTTTTCAATTTCCAACTTTCCTTTCATTTGTGTTGCCTTTATTTTCTCAATTTCGTTTTCAAGGTCTTGGACCGTTTCTTTCACCTAGTTAATTGTTTTTTCTTGGCTTTCTGTACTTTCCTTAAGGAATTTGTTCATTCTTCCTTTTTTTTTTGTTTGTTTTTGTCCCCACTTTCTTTAAGGGGTTTTCTCATATCTTCTTTGAGGGCCTCTCTCATTTTTATGATGGTGATTTTTAAGTCGTACCCCTTCTGCTCCTCTACTTTGTTGTTGTGTTCCATTCTAGTTGGTGTAGATTCCCTAGATTCAGGTGGGGTGTCATGTTTGTCTTTCTGTTGTTAGGTGTTCTCTTCTATTGCCTTCTTCCTAGTTTCTTCAAGTAGGTGTTGGTGGTGTCTCTTCCCTCTCTCTATGGTCCTTTCCCAATAGGCTTATGTGGATCAAAAATTCAATGTCTATGGTTCAGTGTGGTCCAATTTCTCTAGGAGGTTTCTCGCGGACAGGGATCCAGGGATGGGGTCAAGGATGAGGATCCAGAAGAAGATGCCAGCGGGTGCTTACAATGGTCCTCCCTGGCCAATAGCTCTGGCCCAATAGTTCTGGCCAATGACTGGCAGAAGAGGATGAGGGCTGGGCCCCAACAGGGAGGGTTTTCCAGGGCAGTGGGATCTGACTGGGAACTAGCAGCTCTCCAGCTAGGACCTCGTTCTGTAGCAGGGCTGGATTGGGGGTCAAGGGTCTTGCCAGCAGCAGTCCGAGTGGACCCGCAGAGGTAGCCAGATCTCTGGGGGCCCCTAAGACTCAGCAGGGGACTGGAGGCAGGGTCAGAGACCAGCAGCGGTGTCCCCGTAGTCAGTCTCCTTTGTTCGGAGTTGCTCTGAGGTCTCCGAAGTAAGGTGGACTGTTGGCTCCACCCTCTGTCATGCTCTCTAGAGAGCAGGACCGTAGGTGGGGTAGAGCACAGGGTAGGGGGTAGTTCTGGCCACATGGGGATGGGTGGGGGTTGTGGCAGGCTCCAAGGGCGCTCTAGATGGGGACTGGCGAGGGGCACCAGGATCAGAGGCCAATCCAGGGAGTTCAGGCGGGGGAGGGAGGAAAGGGTTGAAGGGTGAAGGCAGCCCCAATTGGGTTCAGTCTGACCTCTGGCCAATAGCAGAGAAGAGGCGAGGGCTGAGCTGGAACATGAGAAGGTTTTGCAGGGTAGTGGTATCTCGCTGGAAACTGGTACTCTCCAGCTGAGCCTCTCTTTTTTGGGGGGGCCCGACATGGGGGTGAGAGGTCTCTCCCCCACAAGCACTCAGTGGCCCCCCGCCATTCCTTAGCAGTGACTTTTTTTAGTCTGGTCAAGCAAGAAAGTATACTCTACTGTCTAGTTTTCAGCTTCTATAGAGACCTGAGACAAAAATATTATTAACTAAGCAGGAAGTGCAAACAAATAACTTCCAAATAATTTCAGAATGACAAAAACATCTGGCTGCCTAGACAGTTCACTCCAGGTTCTTTTGCTACAGGGCATCCATCTTAACGCTGACGGTCAACCATACTCCACACAGATATTTCTGTGAGAGCAGGATATTTTGAGAGGACTGTCCCACCTTGTGCTTGCAGGTTTACCCGTCACTCTTTTGTTGTCCTGTTTGACCAAGGATAGCGCACTTTCACCAATAGAGGCAGGGGCACTGTCTTATCTAAATGTCTTATTATTTTATCACAAAGAGTAAACTTCCCATAGACTTTTTTCAGTGCCAATGATCTTCCCTGACGTAAATAATGGTGCTGCCAGGAGTAGTTATGCCTCACTCTCAAAAAAAAAAAAAAAAAAAAGAAAAGAAGAAAATCTATATGATTCAAGACAAGCCTTAAATCCCCATATTCAGTGGATGAGCTGATAATCTATCTAAAATGTATCTCTGTTTTGTCCTTGATAAAATGCATAATATGAGTACTCTAAGTTTCGATTGTAATAAGTGACTAATTACTAACCTACATTTTCTTGTTGATCCCATATATTTGGTAATAATAACTTTCAAGGGCTTAGAAATTTTCATTACCTATATGAACAAATTAGATACATCTGTACAAAGTATGTTTTAACCTAGTCCAAATTTTTATCAGTATACAGAATTGTAAGCAATATACAAAATCCAATCAATGTAAAAATATTTAAAACTACTAGTTTCTTTTTAAAAATAGTTAAATAATCTACACAACTTTTTCATCTTTCTATATCTATATCCTCCCTTTTTTCACTTTCAGAATACAGTCAATATCCTTTTTTGTTCTATCATATCAGTATTTTTTTTCAAGAAAAAACCCTTGAGATCCAATCCCATTAATTCAACATTTTGTAGCCAATCCCCCTAAACAATGACAAACCTCCCTAACCCAATGAGTGACCAAGAAACCACCCACCCTACCTCATAAGATGTGGGTATTATGTTCTTAAAGATCTTTCTGCTCTCTGGGTGTGACAGCATCTTTAGAGGATCCTGAAAATAAAAAAAAAAAATTGGTTAACTGTTGAGCTGTTTCATTTTTGTTCAGTCTAAGCATAATGGGAAAGTGCGGGGCTTGACTCAAGTCCTGGCTAGAGGAGTCTGTCTGTGAGGCTGGATCATCTCAGCAGGACACCTCAAAATTATTCTGAGCAGTTTGTAGTCCAAAGCTGATCTTTCATTGATGTTGTTCAGTTTAATGATCCGAGATACTTCCAGCCATGTAAAAAGAGAACCAGTAACTGCCATTACCTTGGCTGTTATTCTAGGTCTTGGAGCTGTTGGGGCAGGGACAGGAATAGCCTCTCTGGTATAGATTAACTCCCATTTCAATTGACTCACAGTGGCAGTAGACAAAGATATTAAAGAATTACAATATGGACTAAAAAATCTAAAGGATTCACATACTTCTTTAGCAGAAGTTGTGTTACAGAATAGAAGAGGGCTTGATCTATTATTCTTGCAACAGGGTGGCTTTTGTGCAGCCTTAAAAGAGAAATGTTGCTTTTATGCTAAGACTGGCTTAGTGGAAGACAGCTTGGATAGAGTACAGAAAAGTCTTGAGGAATGTAAACGACAGCAGGAACAAGCAGAGTCCTGGTATAAAATTTGGTTTTCCACCTCCCCTTGGATTTCTACCTTGCTTCCTTCTTTCCTGGGACCATTTGTGGTATTGTTGCTGCTGCTGACTTTTGGGCCTTGGGCATTCCAGAGAATACTCAATTAGTCAAAACTCAAATTGATTCCATACTCAAAAAAACTTATGTCTGTACACTACCATCAGCATTTGGAAAAGGAACAGGACTCCTCTGAGGAACCTGTTGAGGATGGTGACAATGCCAATTCTGATCCCCCTAGACAAGGACTTGATTTCACAGGACTCGAACAACAGAGGACCTGGTTCTCTCAAATATGGAGACATCAATGATGGGAGTATAGCGGTGCCGCAAAGCAGATGTAGACCCTCCTCTTCGGCTGTAGGTACCATAACGACGGGAGTAGCTTAGGACCTTCTCTCAGGAGGCCACTCATCTTGCCTGAGTTTCTCACCTGATTTTTGATTATGTCCTTGAGTGCTGAGGGTGAATGCACCCTACCGGTTAGTCACATAGTGACAAGCCCATCCCCAGGGTCCCGATTGTGGGAGCTCACCTCATAGCCTAAGACAGACCCTCCATAAAAAATAATTAAATAGGGGGGATATGTTGGGAGCGGCCTTGAGTCACATCCTCTTGCAGAATTACTTATACCTTAAAACTCTAATTGAGCCTTATCTTGGTAAAACAGAAAACTGCTGAAAAAGCAGTCTGTTCCATTCAACACAGGAACTGAGATGAACCAAGACGCCAGGAACTGAGATAAGCAGACATTTAGGGTCTGATATTTTTGGCCTGGGAAAATACCAGAGCCCCAGAGTCAGCACAGCTACCCCCTCCCCATTTCCTCCCTGCTTTGCTTTAAAAACCCCCTCTTTGTGCCTAATAAAGTTAGACCTTGACAAGCATTGCTTGGTTTCATTCCTTCTTTCTCTCCCATTATTTTCAGGTTGTAGCCCACCTTGACCCACAAATAACTATTCCCCGCTGGTCGGGGCACATTGGAGGGTGGCTTGTAGATTTAGAAGTTTAGTCTACTATCATTGTAGTGGAGAGCATGTTAACTAGCATACATGGTGTTGAACAATGGCTGTGAGCTACATTTTGATCTGCAGGCTGAGAAAGCAACTTCTGAAAGCTCTAAGCCAGTGATAAACTCCCTCCGACAAGTCCACACCTCCCTAATCCCTCTAATCTTCACCAAAGGGTCCCACTCCCTGATGACTATTCATTCATATATATGGACCTATGGGGGCCATTCTTATTTAAACCAGCACATTCCACTCCCTGGATCCTATAAGATTATATTCGTTTGCAGGTAAGAGGTGGCCACTTTCATAAAACAGTATAAATAGAAAATGAATAATGTGGCAGTGGCATGGCATCTGCCTTGAAATAAACATGGGAGTGTATCATGTTAAAACATCAAATAACTGTTATTTTGGTTTGAATATTCCATTGTCTAAACATTTAAGAATGTTGAGTATTATCATTTTTTTTTTCAGTTTTCTTAAACATTTACCTTGACATGTTTTCATAAATTTATCTTTCTCCACCTTGCTGGTCATGTGCACTTTTGAATACACATATTCATTCTCTCTCTCTGTCTCTCTCTCTCTCCTGCCCCCATACCCTGTTCTTCTTGCTCACCATTTTCATACACAGACACTCTGATTTTCTAGTAGAATGAAAGCACTTTTGATCACACATAGAAACTGGTCCTGTGTACTACAGGGAGGTCACTGGGCTCTATGTTACTTCTGACCCAGTGACCTGGAGCTTTCCTGAGATGCCCAACTTTGTTCCCAAGTAGAACCTCCTCATCAGGAGAGGCAGCTGAGCCAGGGCACAAATTTTCAAAGCCTCCCCCAGTCTGTAAGGTGGACCTGAGCTAGGAAAAGAGCTAAGCCTCAGGTGTTAGTTGAGGAAGTCATTGAGCAGTGAGCAGTGAGCCCTGAGCCAGTAGGCTATGGGAACTAAACTACAGCCTGCATTGGGAAATGAAAAGAAAACAGGACATAGCTGAAGAGCCTTGGAACCCTGTCAAGTACTTGCCAGCATGAGGGCAGGTGGAACAAGCAGAATGGAAAGAACAGTAGGCCAGGCCTTTGCTGCTAGATGCTACAGGTCGATGTGTAGACTAAAGACGTGTAAATGCAGAAAGCAGAAACAGCAACAGGGGCAACACTTGAGGCCATGGAGTAACTCTGTATGTGGCCCTGCAGAAATAACATCACATATCAGCAACCTCTTGGCATAATAGGAAGCAGCAGTGGAGTTTGTGTTCCATTTGATAGAAGTGGAGGAAAAGTTCTCAACTTCCAGAGTGCCCTCTCTGACATCAGATAATTTGGCTTCTAGGTAACCTATGTTAGTGAACGAACTACTGCTGCCCTATAACAGGCAATCTCAGGTCACAGAATAGGACAGTGGACCAAAGGGACTCAGTGTCTGCACTGTAGACTTTCACGTAGAGTTTCTGCTTTGGTCAGAAGATGATTAAGTATTTCATAGAGATGAACTTCAGTTTTGAAATCTGGTGTGAATTGTGTTACAGTTCTGTGTTTCAGTCACACAAGAAAACTAGCTGTGGAGTACAATAGGGTTATGTGGTGTTTTGTTGACTAGTTTCTTGAGTTCTTTGTATATTTTTGTATATTTTGAACATCAGCCCTCTCTCAGATGTAGAATTGGTGAAAATATTTTCTCAGTCTGCCGGCTGCTGTTTGGTCTTGTCAAATGAGTCCTTTGTCTTCTAGAAACTTCTGTTTGAGGAGGGCCACTGTATTAATTGTTGATCTCAGTGTCTATGCTACTGGAGTTATGTTCAGGAAGTGGCCTCCCATATCAGTTTGTTCAAGGATACTGCCCATTTTCTCTTCTAAGCTGTTCAGTGTGGCTGGATTTCCATTGAGGTCTTTGATCCATTTGGACTTGATTTCTGTGCATGTTGACAGACATGGGTCTATCTACAGTCTTCTACACCCCATCATCCAGTTGTGGCAGCACCATTTGTTGAAGATGCTTTCCTACTCTCATTGTATACTTTTAGTGGTTTTGTCAAAAATCAGGAGTTAGTAAGTATGGGTTAATATCAGGATTTTGGATTTGATTCCATTGGTCTGCTTGTCCATTTTTGTGCCAATACCTGGATGTTTTCAGAATTATATATAGCTCTGTACTAGAGCTTAAAGTCGCGGATAGTGACACCTCCTGAGATTTTTTTTTATTGTACAGGGTCATTTTGGCTATGCTGAGTCTTTTGTTTTCCATATAAAGTTGATTATTATCCTTTCAAGGTCAGTGAAGACTTGAGCTGGGATTTTAATGGGGATTGCATTGAATCTATAGATTGCTTTTGGCAAAATTGCCACTATATTTATGTTACCTATCTAAGAGAATGGGGTATATTTCCATTTTCTGGTATCTGCTTTAATTTCTTTAAAGACACAAAGTTCTTATCATATAGGTCTTTCACTTCTTTGGTAAGCATTACCTCAAGTTACTTTATGTTCTTTGTGGTTAATGTAAAGTATGATATTTTTCTGATGTCTTTCTCAGCCCATTTGTCATCTGAAAAAAGTAGGGCTATTGATTTTTTTTTTAGTTTATCTTGTATCCTGCTAGTATGCTGAAGGTGTTTATTAGCTGTAGGAGTTACCTGGTAGAGGTTTTTGGGTCGGTTATGTGAACTATCATATCATTTGCAAACAGAGAAAGTGTGAGTACTTCCTTTCCAATTTGCACTGCCTTGGTCTCCTTTTGTTGTCTTATAGCATTAGGTAGAACTTCAAGTACAATATTGAAGAGATAGAGAGAGAGAGTGTGCAGCCTTGTCTTGTTCCTCATTTTAGTGGAATCGCCTTAAGTTTCTCTCCGTTCAGTTTGACGTTGGCAGTTGGTTTGCTGTTTATTGTTCTTATTATGTTTAGGTATGGTCCTGTTATCCCTGATCTCTCCAAGACTTTTATCATGAAAGTGTGTTGAAATTTGTCAAAGGCTTTTTCAGCATCTAGGGATATGACCCTGTGGTTTTTCTTTTTCAGTTTTGTTATATGGTGGATCACATTGATAGATTTTTGTATGATAAACCATCCTGCATTCCAGGGATGAAGCCTACTTGGTTGTAGTGGATGATTTCTCTGATGTATTCTAGGATTCACTTAGCCAGTATTTTATTGGGTATTTTTGCATCGATGTTCATCAAAGATATTGGTCTGTGGTTTTCTCTGTTAGTTTTGTCTTTGTGAAGTTTGGGTATCAAGGTGATTGTGGCCTCATAAAAAGGTATTGAACCTTCACTTTCTTTTGTGTGGCACAAATTGAGTAGTATTGGTATTAGCTCTGCCTTGAATTTCTAGTTGTATTCATCACAGAAGCCGACTGGCCCTGACCTTTGTTTGGTTGGAAGGCTTTAGAAGACTGCTTCTATTTCATTAGAGGTTATAGATCTATTTAAGTTGTTTGTCTGTTCTTGATTTAATTTTGGTAAGTAACAGTTATCCAGAAAATTTTCCATTTCCTTTGAATTCAAATTTTGTGGAGTACAGGTTTTCAAAGTATCACCTGAGAATTGTCAGGATGTCCTCTGTGTCCTTTGTTATGTGTCCTTTTTTGTTTCTGATTTTGTTAATTTGCATGTTATCTCTCTCCTTTTTCAATAGTTTGAATACGGTTTTGTCTATCTTGTTGATTTCCTAGAAAAACCTACTCTTTGTTGCATTGATTTGTTTGTATTGTTTCCCTGCTTTCTACTTTATTGATTTCAGCCCTCAAATTGATTATTTCCTGGCTTCTACTCCTTCAGGGTGAGTTTGCATCTTTTTGTTTTAAGGCTTTTATTTGTGCTGTTAATTCTTTAATGTGATTTTCCTCCATTTTCTTCATAGGGGCACTTAGTGCAATGAAATCCCCTAAGTACTAGTATGTTGTGTCCTCATTCTATGTGAATTTCAGGTATGGTACAATTGCGCAGTGTTCAGTTTCAATGAGTTTGTCGGGTTTCTGAGATTTGTGTTGTTGTTGAATTCCAATTTTAAAGCATGGTGGTCTGATAAGATATAGGGAACTATTCCCATTTTTTTTTAATCTGTTGAAATTTGTTATGTCACCTAGTATGTGGTTGATTTTAGAGAAGTTTACATGTGGAGCAGAGAAATCAGAGAAGAGGGTAAATTCTTTTGTGTTTGGATGGAATGTTCTATAGATGTCTGTTAATCCCAATTGAGACATAACTTCTAGTAGATTTTTTGTTTCTTTGTTCAGTTTCTGACTGGTGTTGCTGTCTAGCGGTGAGAGTAGTGTATCAATGTCTCCCACTATAATTGTTTCATGTTTTATATGAGGTTTGAGTTATAATAGCGTTTCTTTTACAAATGTGGGTGCCTTTGTATTTGGGACATAGATGTTCAGAATGGACACTTTTTGCTGATGGATTTCTCCTATGATGAATATGAAATGACCGTCTTATTCTCTTTTGATTAATTTTGGTTTGAACTCTAACGTGTTAGATATTAGGATAGATACATGCTTCTTGGGTCCATTTGATTGGAAGATCTTTTCCCAGCCCTTTACCCTATAGTAATGTCTATCTTTGAATCTTAGTTGTTTTTATTGTATGTTTGTGTATTTATGTGTATTTGTTTTTTTTTTTTTTCATCTCACATGGGTGTCTTTTAATGAAAAATAAAAATTTAGAGAAAATACCTGGCTAGGCTGGGATGAGGCAAATGGGAACGCTTCAGAACCCAAAATGGGAGAGAGAACAGGGTTCCTCTCTCAGAGGGCAGGGTGAGTGAGGGAGGAATGGAGCAAGCAGGAAATTACTCGTGAGTTACATCCCAGTCCCACCCTCAGGAAAAAGAGAAAGAAGTTCCCATCACCCCACACACCACCCACATCACTCCACAACCCAGCAGCGCCTCAGTGTACCCCTCTCTGTTGCCCACCATGTCTGGGTCAAAGAGGAGGCTGTGAGGAGGGTGAGGGAGTGGTGAGGAGAGCCACACTTCAGTCTGGTTTCCACTCTCTGGCTCTTACAGCAAGTCTGCAGTCATCTGATGCCTGACACAGAAGTGGAGTATGAGGTGGCCACGACAGGGGTGCAGTTGTTGGCAGAGTAGCCTTGCCTCAGCGCCTCAAAGTAGGATGCCTGCCTGCACGGGCTTGTGACATTGTAGCACTTTGATGGCATCTTCTATTTTAAACCACTCTCTCTTCCAATGTTCATGGAGTCTTCCCAGTCTTCCAGCACTTCTGTGACAATAAGCACGTACACATACGTCCTGTTCTCCTGGTTCTCAAAAATTCCAACCAACCTTCCTAAGGTCCCTTTTACTCCAGCCTCCTCACAGACTTCACGGATCGCGGCCACACTCGGCTCCTCCTCAGGCTCCATGCACAGACACTAAGATGGACAATAAATAAATGGGACCTCCTGAAACTGAGAAGCTTGCTTAAGGAAAAGGACACAGTTGACAACACAAAATGACATCCCACAGACTGGGAAAAGATATTCACAAATCCTACATCTGACAAAGGGCTGATCTTCAAAATATGGAAGGAAAACAAGACACTAGCCACCAAAACACCAAATAACCCTATTAACAAGTGGAATACAGTAATGAATAGAGAATTCTCAAAAAAAGGAATCCAAAATTGCGGAAAGACACTTAAGAAACTGTTCAACATCCACACCATCAGGTAAATGGAAATCAAAACAACTCTGAGATACCATCTTACTCCTGCCAGAATGGCTAAATTTAGAAATATCAATTACAGCTTATCCTGGAGAGGAAGTGGAGAAAGGTGAACACCCGTCCACTGCTGGTGGGAGTGCAAACTTGTACAGCCATTTTGGAGATCAGTATGGCTGGTCCTCAGGAAAATGGGAATCAGTCTACCCTCAGGACCTGGCAATTCCACTCTTAGACATATACCCCAAAAGATCCACATCCATGCAACAAAGACATATGTTCAACTATGTTCATAGCAGCATTGTTTGTAATAACAAGTACCTGGAAGCAACTAAGATAAAGAAGGTTGGGTACATTTACACAATGGAATACTACTCAGTAGACAAACACAATGAAATTTTGAAATAATCAGGCAAAGGAATAGAACTTTAAGAAACCATCTTGAGTGAGATAACCCTGTCACAAAAAGAGTAACATTGTATGTATTCACTCATACATGGATTTTAAACATAGAGCAAAGTATCACCAGCCTATAATTCACACCGCCAGAGAAACAAGGATACAAGGAGGGTTCTAAGTATTTTATACAAGGTGCCTCACAGAAGGGTAAAGGAACAAGTTTTTCTGAGAATATTGCAAGTGGGGGGGCAGTGAGTGGAGAGGGCATTAGGATAAAGAGAAGTGGAGAAGAGGAGAACCTGTGGGACCAGGAATGTTGAGTCAGGGGGTCGTAAACAGAGAGCAAAAAGGATATACCATAATAGAAGTAGTGCTTATAGATTTGAAGAGAAAAGTGACTCTAGAGAAATGTCCAGAGACCTACAAGGATGACCCGAACTAACAATTTGAGCAACGGTGAAGGGGCTACCTTAAATGCCCTTCCCTGATAATGACATTAATAACTAACTAATATGCCATCATAGAACCCTCATATAGTAGCCAATGGAAACAGAAGCAGACATCCAGAGCTAAACACTGAGCTGATATCCTGGAATCCAATTTCAGAGAGTGAGGGGTCAAGAGTGAGGGGTCAATACCAGGGTACAGAAACCCATAGAGACAGCTGACCTGAAGAAGGGACAGCTCATAGACTCCCAGACTGATAGGTGGGAAACAAGCATCAGATCAACTCAGAACTCCTGAATATGCATCTCAGTTAGAAGGCCTAGGCAGTCTAAGCGACCTCTGACAATTAAACCTGGATGTATCTCTGGTGTGCAAAAGGACTTTCGGAGCACATTCTGCATGGGGGAATACTCCCTTAGCCTAAAGGCCAGAGGTAGGTCATAGATTCTACTCCACATGACTTAGAGATTTTGATGATCCCTCCTGGAATGCATCACACTCCCTGTGGAGTGGAAGGGGAATGGGACAGGAGCAGGCGTCGGGGGACATGGGAGGAACAGTGAACTGGGATAGATATGTAAAATAAGAATATATGTATAATTATATGTAGACTATAGATAGTCACCTATGATAATAAAAACTTATAATCATGTTAGGTTTTCTAGATATGTAGAGATATATTTCAAGTGCCAAATATACTTTAAACCTTTCAAAGACCTACAGAATATGACATTTAAAATAATTTATTAGAGTTTTTTATTGCACAACTTCTCCAGGAAACACCAATTTTGCCAGAGAGTTAGATATGCATTGAGGAAACTCATTATAGAGTTTTCCTTCAACATGGCAGATAACAGTCATTTGGCAAGAAATTACTCTTTCCTGGACTGTTTGACTGAATGCTGTATAACCTGCACATGCAAAACCCACAGGAAAGTGGCTGCTGAATTTGGCAAAACATAATGGGACAGTCCTTCAGGATTCTTCATGTAAGAGTCTGCTAGACATTCTGCAGAACTCAAGTAAAGTGACTGACAAACTGCCAATACAGTGGACAGTTTAAAATTTCCTGCTTCACTGAGAAGTGTGCCAACACACAATGGCCTGTGGGCTGAACATAGATGCCCCAACATTATAAAAGAACTTTGGTGACTGTCCAGGCATCTAGCTGTCCCTCTCAATTATGGACATTATATGTTAATCTTTGAGGTCTTTGATTCATTTGAAGGCAGATAGTTATGTTTATGGATTTCTTTAGTTATGATAAGTGATAAGCTACATGTGAATCTTTAGACTCAAAAAGATAAGATATAGAATTTTTTCTTTAAATTTTGCCAAAATTTGCCAAAATTAATCTACTAAACATTATTAGTTATAGTTCTTCCTGGATAAGTGTTTTTTATATATAATTTTACTATGTTAAAGTTAAAACATTAGTTTTTATTTATACAGAAAAGAGGAAATGATGGGAGTATCATATATATATATGTATATATATATATATATGATATATATGCTTGTCTTATTGATTGGTAAATAAAACATTGTTTGGTCGATAGCCAGGCAGAAAGCATAGGCAGAAGAACTGCCAGGCCATGAGAAGGCTGGGTTAGGCAGACAGATTGAGGTGCCATGGAAAGTGATACCATATAATGATGGAGAAGATAGGATGCACCTGGCATTCTCGTGTAAGATAAGATATTGTAGGAATACTTAGGTAAGTAGTTATTGATTAAAATTAAGAGAGAACCAGCCAGTAAGAAGCCCTAGTCTTCAGCCATCATTTTTATAGCTAATACAGTTTCTGTGTGCTTATTAGGGGCTGAAGGGTGGTGGGACCTGGAGGCATTATGTGGGAGGACAGAAACACCCATCTTCAAAAACTAAGTACAAAGTCTTAATTCTGAAATCTATGCACCAAATATGAAGGCACTCACATTCATGAAAGAAATGCTACCAAAACTCAAAGCTCATATAAAACCTAACACACTCACGGTGGAAGACTTTAACACCCAAATCTGACCACTAGACAGGACCACCAGTGAGAAACATAACAAAGAAACAAAAGATCTAACAGAAGTTATGTCTCAATTGGGTTTAACAGACATCTACAGAACATTCCATCCAAACACAAAAGAATATGCATTCATTTCTGCTCCACATGGAACCTTCTCTAAAATCAACCACATATTTGGCAACATAACAAACCTCAACAGATACAAAAGAAATTGGAATAGTCCCCTGTATATTATCAAACATGATTAAAGTTGAAATTCAACAACAACAGAAATTGCAGAAACTGTACAAACTCGTCGAACATGAACAATGAGCAATTGCACCATACCTGGTTCAAGAAGATATAAAGAAAGAAATTGAGGACTTAATAAATTCAATGAGAATGAGGACACATCATACCCAAACTTATGGGACACTTTGACAGTAGTGCTATGAAGGAAGTTCATTGCATTGAGTGCCCATATGAAGAACATGGAGGACACTCACATTAGAGAATTAACAGCACAATTGAAATCCTTAGAACAAAAATAAGCAAACCCACACCACTCACCCCAGAAGAGTAGACACAAGGAAAAAAAAATCAATTCGAGGGCTGAAATCAATAAACTAGAAACCAGGAAAACAATACAAAAAAAAAAAATCAATGCAAAAAACAGTTTGTGTTTCAAGAAAATTAACCAGATATACAAAACTTTATTTAAAACTAACAAAGGAGCAGAGAGAGAATAAGCCAATTAACAAAATCAGAAGGGGAAAGGGGGACATAACAATGGACACTGAAGAAATACAGATGAATTTCAGGTCATACTTTGAAAACCTGTGCTCCCCACATTTTGAAAATTCAAATGGGTAACTATCATTTACTAAAATTAAACCAAAGACAGATAAGCAACTTAAATTGACCTATAACCATAAATGAGATAGCAGTAATCAAAAGCCTCACACAAAAAAAAAAAATAAATAAATAAATAAAAAATGCCTAAGGCCTAAGGCCCGAAAGGACAAGGCTGCCCTCTCTCTCCATATCTCTTCAATATTGTAGTTGAAGTTCTAGCTAAAGAAATAAGACAACAAAATGAGATCAAGGGGATCCAAATTGGAAAGGAAGAACTCAAACTCACACTATTTGCAGATGAAATGATAGTTTACATATGCGACCCAAAAAATTCTACCAGAGAATTTCTGTTTCTTTTTTTAATTTTTATTTATTTATTTTTTTTATTTAATTTTATATAACAAAGTCCAATTAAATGAAAACAAACATTTATACACAATACTTGGGAATTTGGACGTCGTTCTATCCAAACTACTTCCTGCTGGTAAGGGGTGCTGTCTTGGGGGATTCGAAGAAGATTCAGATATTCTAGCTGTAGTCTGTAGGGCTGTTTTGTCCAGCTGTTTGGAATGTAGGATCAGCTTGTACTCTGTTTCAGGCGGTCTGGCGTGATCAAACCACATTAGTCTGGAAGGAATCCACATCTTTTCATTTTCTGTGGAAACAAAAATAGAAATACTTTTCCCCAGTAACTTGTTCTTTAACTTAAATTTTGGAGTCAAAGCATTTTTTTTTTTAATTTATTATTTTACATGTCGATCCCAGTTCCCTCTCCCTCCCTCCCTCCCTCCCCCTCCAGCCCTCCCTCCCTCCTTCCCTCCCTTTTGCCCTCTCTGCCCTCTCCCATGCACTCTAAACACCCTCCCTCCCCACCCCCCACCACAATACCATATGTAGGGGAATGCCATCCAGTTGGGGTCATGTAGATCTGACAGGTTCTGTGAAGTAGGGACTAGGGCTTCTCTCCTATCTCTAGAATAAGGCAGTTATCCCTCCATGGGGGATATGTTTGCAAAGTCCTTTTGTGCAACAGGGATACATCCTGGCTCCACTGTCTGAGGTCTCTTAGACTGCTCAGACCTTCTGGCTGAGACCCATATTCAGGGGGGTCCGAGTCAGTCCCCTGTTGGCTTCCCAGCTATCAGTCTAGTGGCCCTTAGCTCCTCCTTGTTTAGGTAAGCTGTCTCTATGTACTTCTACCGCATGGTCTTGTCCTCCCATCTGCTTCTGGGTTCTAGTTCGACTCAGTGTTTATGTATGGGTGTTTGCTCCTGTTTTCAACAGGCATTAGTTGAGGACTCCATGGAGAAGTTAGTTGTTGATCTCACTCTCCGGGAAGGGCATTTATGATAGCCTTTCCACTGTAGCTGAGATTGTTAGTTGGGAGCAGTCTTGTAGTTCCCTCGACCTTTCTTTGTGTTCCACTTTATCTTCAAACCAATATTGGCTCCCTCTTTTATGTTCTCTCTCTCTGTCTCTCTCTCCCTCTTTCCTATTTTCCAGTCCTAACCAGGCTCAAACCTCCTGGTCGCACATGCCTCCCTCTCCTCCCTCTCATTTTCTCCTACTTTTCTCTCCATTAGCTGTCCCCCACTTTACCTGAGGTCTGGGGGACTTGTCCCTTCCCAGTTCTGTGAGGGACTTTATATGAATCTCTTAGACTACAACTTGTATCCTAGTTCCTCTCTACCAGAGAATTTCTACTGCTAAAAAACTCCTTCAGAAAAACTAGCAGGATACAAGATAACTAAAAAAAAAAAAAAAAAAAATCAGTAGCCCTATATATACAGATGACTAAGAGGCTGAGAAAGAATTCAGAGAAACATCAAACTTTAAAATAGCCACAAACAACAAAGTATCTTAGGGTAAAGCTTACCAAACAAGTGGAAGACCTATATAGCAAGAAGTTTGTGTCTTTAAAGAAAGAAATTAGAGAAGATACCAGAAAATGAAAAGATTTCCCATGCTCTAGGATAGGTAGGATCAGCATAGTAAAAATGGCAATCTTGCCAAAAGCAATCTACATATTCAATGCAATCCCCATTAAAATCCCAGCACAATTTTTCGGTGACCTTGAAAGGATAATACTCTACTTTATATGGAAAAGCAAAAGCCTCAAAATATCCAAAACAACCTTGTACAATAAAGAAACTCCAGGAGGCATCACCATCCCCGACTTTAAACTGTACTACAGAGCCACATTTTGAAAGCAGCCTGGTATTGCCACAAAAATAGGTAGACAATTGGAATCAAAACTGAAATCCTGACATTAACCCACACTGTGATGAACATCTGATTTTTTTTTGTTGACAGCACTAAAAGCTGTCAACAATGGGAGGAGGAAAGCATGTTCAACAATTTGTACTGGCACATCTGGATGATGGTGTTTATTAGACTACAGATAGACCCATGTCTATCGCCATGCACAACACTCAAGGCCAAATGGATCAAAGATATCAACATTAATCCAATCACACTGAACCTCTTAGAAAAGAATGTGGGAGGTACCCTTGAACAAATTGTTACAGGAGACTTCTACCTGAACATAATTCCAGTAGCAGAGACATTGAGATATACAATTAATAAATGGGACCTTCTGAAACTGAGAAGCTTCTGTAAGGCATAGGACACAGTTGACATAACCAAATGGCAGCCCACAGACTGGGAAAAGATATTCACCAATCCTACATCTGACAGAAGGCTGATCTCTGAAATATACAAAGAACTCAAGAAACTAGTCACCAAAATTCCAAATAATCTTATGAAACATTGGGTGGAGAACTGAATAGAAAATTCTCAATAGAGGAAATCAATGAGGCTGAAAGACATTAAAGAAAGTTCTTAACATCCTTAGCTATCAGAGGAATGGAAATCAAGAAAGCTCTGAGATACTATCATACTCTTGCCAAAATGGCTAAAGTTAGAGACACCAAGAACAGCTTATGCTGGAGAGGATGTGGGGAAAGGGGAACCCTCATCCACTGCGGGTGGTGGGAGTGCAAACTCGTACAGACATTTGGAGTTCAGTATGTTGTTTTCTCATGAAACTGGGGACCAGTCTACTACAGGACCTTGTAATCCCCCTCTTAGGCATATAACCAAATGATCCACATTCATGTCACAAAGACATATGTTCAACTATGTTCCTAGAAGCATTATTTGTAAAATAAAGTACCTGGAAGCAACTGAGATGCCCCTTAACTGAAGAATGGATAAAGAAGATGTGGCACATCTACTCAATGGAATACTACTCCGCAGGGAAAAAAAACATCAATGGAATCTTGAAATTTTCAGGGCAATGGATGGAACTTGCTTAATTCAAACTAAATGAGATAACTCACCACAGAAAGTGGAACATGGTATGTACTCACACATATATGGATTTTAGACATAGAACAAAGTATCACCACACTATAGTTCACACCACCAGAGAAACTAAGATTCAAGGAGGACTCTAAGAGATTCACATAAGGTCCTCCAAAGAAGGGGAAAGGGACAAGATCTCCTGAGCATATTGGGAGTTGTGGGAGTGCAGTGATTGGAGAAGAAGCTCAGATAAAGAGAAGGGGAGGAGAGGAAAGCACCTGGGACTAGGGAGATTGAGTTGGGGGATGAATAGATGAGAGAAGACAGACAGACAGACAGATAGACAGAGGGGGAGAGAGAGAGAATAAAAGAGGGAGCCTTTATAGGTTTGACAAGAAAACTGAACCTAGAGAAATGTCCAGAGACCTACAAGTCTGACCTCAACTAACAATTTGAGCACCAGTGGAAAGGCTACCATAAATGCCCTTCCCTGATAATGAGATTGAGAACTAACTTATCTAGCATCATGGAGCCCTCATATAGTAGCTGATGGAAACAGAAGCAAGCACCCACTACTATACAGTTAGCCAAATTTGATCCAGATGAAGAGAGGGAGGACAGAAGCAGACTACAGAAACATGTAGAGACAGCTGACCTGAACAAGGAGAAGCTAATGTACCCCCTGACTGATACCTGGAAATCCAGCATTGTACTAATTCAGACCCCTTGAATATGGGTCTCAGTTAGAAGGCCTGGGATGTCTAAGGGACCTTGGACAATGGAACCTGGACGTACAAAAAGGAATTTTGGAGCACATAACCCATGGAGGGATACTCCAGTAATCTAGAGGCAGGAGGGAAGGCCTACTCTCTACTCTAAATGATTTGACATTTTAGATGAACCCTTCTGGAAGGCATCACCCTACACATGAATTGGGGGGAGGGAGGGGAGGATAGTTTGGGGCCTGGGAGGGTGGGAAAGAGGGAGTTGGGGAGAAGGAGAGGGAATTGGAAACAATATGTAAATTAAAAATTAAAAAAAAATTAACAAAATCCAATCCTGGATATGTTGTATCTAATGTAGTAGTAGTCCTAGATATAAATTATATGCATCTGAAGCAGTACTGGATATCATGTATCTGAATAGGAAGATATCCTGAATATGTGGTACCTGAATGTGAAGAACTATTACATATCATATACCTGCATGAGCTTCACTATGCCTGCATGGGGCAAAATCCTAGCTGTCATATATTGTCATGATAAACATTCCTGGATAGCATGGATCTATGTGGTAGTAAGTCTTACATATCATGTTAATAGATGGCATGCACTTGAGTAGCAAGCATGGGTAGATGTGCTTATTGTCATGCACTTACATAAGACAAAGTTCTGTATATCCAATATTCACAGGGAAAGCTGTCCTTGATGTCTTGGACTCACATGGGAAACATTCCTGAGTATCATTTACCATTATTTCTTATTCATCACAGGTAAAATCCAACAAGATTAAGTGTCAATTCTGAACATCTATCTATGGCCCCAATAAAAAGGCATCCACATTTGTAAAAGAAACATCACTAAGCTGCCATCTACAGGGAACTTCCTGAAGTTTCTCTGAGCACACTAGACCTGCCAATCCATGTGGGATGACCTGTGATTTACACCTGCCTGGTCTCTGACCCCCACCTCAGGTCCTCTACTGGAGCTCCAGGCACCTCCCAGAGATAAGCCTATCCACATGGGGCTACTCTGAGTTCCTGCAGGCTGGATCCTTGACCCCCCCAAAGCAGGGCCTCTGCTAAAGAGGCCTCATCTGGAGAGTGCCAAGTTCCAGTTAGATCTGCCTATCTCTGTGGAAACATCCTATCAGCCCAATCTTTGACTTCCACCACCTTTGACCCCCTTCACCAGGCCTTGGCTAGAGGTGAGTCTGGGTCCAATTCAGGTGGAATCTCCCCCCCACTCTTCCCCAGTAACTACCTGGATTGCCTCCATATCTCACTACCCCTGTGTCCTGTCCCCATCGAGAGCACTCTTGGAGTTCTGATACACACCCACCTACCCTCACCAGAGTCTGCTCTCCCCCCTACCCTGTGCCCTACCCTGCCCACTGTCCCACCACTCTGGTTGATCACTGGGACAGAGGGTGGAACCAACAATCCTGCCAGCTTTGGGGACCTTCCTGGAGGTTCTCTGAGCACAATAGACCTGCACATCCATGTGGGACCACCAATACTTTCCACCTTTCTGGTCTCTGACCCCCACTGTCAGTCCTCTCTTGGTGGTCTGGGTGCCTCCTTGAGATTGGCTTATCCCCATGGGGCCAATCTGAGTGCCTGCAGACTGGATACTTGACCCCCATCACAGGGCCTCTGCCAAAGAGGCCATAGCTGGAGAGTGCCAGGCCCAGGCTAGATCTGCCTACCTGACTAAGGAACATCATGAGTTCCAGCCTTAGAGAACTCAAATTCCCATTACCAGTCTTCTGCTGGAGCCTGATTTTTGACCCCCACCGCCAGGCCCTGCCTCTGGAGATAACTCATAGAGAGCTTGGACCACCCAGAGCTACAGACATCGAACCTCTGACCCAACTAAGCCCACCTGGGGAGTACCATAGCTACAGGGAGAGACCCTTCCAACACATACTTGAGGAAGCTTTGGGAAGATGGCAATACAAGAAAACACCAAACAATAAAAAGGCAAGCATAACACCACCAGAATCTAGGAACTCTACACCAACTAGACATTAAAACCCCAAAGTAGATGAAGCAGAAGGGAATGACTTAAAATGTATCATCATAAAAATCATAGAATATTTCAAAGAAGATGTGAGAAAATCCCTTAGAGAAATGGAAGAAAAAAATGAACAAAAAATTGGAAGACATTAAGAAATTTATGAAAGACAGTACAAAAAGCCAAGAAAAGCAATGAAACAGGTAAAGGAAATAGTTCAAGACTTAAAAACTGAAATAGAGACAATAAAGAAAACACAAACCAAAGTCATGCTGGAAATAGAAAAATTGGGCAAATGATCAGGAACTACAGATGCAAACATAACCAAAAGAATTCAAAGGTAGAAAAGAGAATCTTAGGCACAAAAGACAAACTAGTGGAAATAGATTCATGGACCAAAGAAAATTGTAAATCCAACAAACCCTTACAACAAAACATCCAGTAAATGCGGGACACCATTAAAAGGCCAAACCTAAGAATAATAGGCAGAGAATAAGGCAAAGAAGCCTACCTCAAAGGTGCAGAAAGTATATTTAACAAAATCATTGAGGAAAATTTTCCCAATCTGAAGAATGACATGACCACGAAAGAACAAGAAGCATACTGAACACCAAATAGACTGGACCAACGATAAAAGACCCCTCAACATATAATAATCAACACACCTAACATACAGAATAAAGAAAGAATATTAAGAGCAGCAAAGGAAAAAGACTATTAACATATAAAGGCAGAACTATAAAAAATACACTTGACTTCTCCATGGAAATGCTCAAGGCCAGAATCTCCTGGATAGATGTTCTACAACTACTAAGAGTCCACGGATGCCAGCCCAGGTTACTATACTCAGGAAAACTCTAAATAACTATATATGGAGAAAAGAAGATATTTAATGACAATGCCAGATTTTCAGAATAAAAATGTATAAATCCAGCCCTATAGAAAGTGCTGGAAAGAAACCTCCAACCCAAGGAAGTTAACTATGATCACAAAGACATAGGCAATAGATAATCCCACTTCACCAGGACCCAAGGGTAAAGCAGGAGAAATATATTCACAAAACCACTACCAACAAAAAATCTAAAACAAACAAACACAATCAATGGTCCTTACTCTCCCACAACACTACTCGTCTTAACTCACCTATAAAAAGACACAGGCTAACAGTATGTATATGAAGAGAGAATCCATCCTTCTCCTGCATACAAGAAACACATCTAAGCTTTAAAGATAAATATTACCTCAGGGTAAAGGATTGGGAAAAGATCTTCCAATCAAATGGACCCAAGAAGCAAGTAGGTGTGGCTATCTTAATATCTAACAAGTTAGATTTGAAGCCAAAATTAATCAAAAGAGAGACGAGGATGGTCATTTCCTATTCATCATAGGAGAAATCCATCAAACAAGGTCTCAATTCTGAACATCTGTGCCCCAAATGCAAAGGGACCCAAATTCATAAATGAAATGCTACTATAACAAAAACCTCACATAAAACCTCACACACTTATAGTAGGAGACTTCAACATACCACTCTTACCATGAGACAGGACCACTAATCAGAAGCTCAACAATGAATCAAAAGAACTAATAGAAGTTATGTCTCAAATGGGTTAACAGACATCTATAGAACATTCCATCCAAACACAAAAGAATATACCTTCTTCTCTGCTCCACATGGAACCTTCTCTAAAATTGACCATATACTCGGTAGCATAACAAGCCTCAACAGGTACAAGAGAATTGCAATAGTCCCCCGTATCTTATCAGACCACCATGATTTAAAATTGGAATTCAACAACAACACAAACCGTAGAAGCCATACAAACTCATGGAAACTGAACAATGCCCATTAGAACCACACCTGGGTCAAAGAAGAAATAAAGAAATTTAGGACTTTCTAAAATTCAATAGAATGAGGACCCAACATACCCGAATTTATGGGACACAGTGAAAGCAGTTTTATTGGGAGAATTTCATTGCACTACGTGCCCATATGAAGAAAACAGAGGATATTCACATTAGAGAATTAACAGCCCAACCTAAAGCCTTAGAACAAAAACTTCCAACCTTACCCTGGAGCCATAGAGGCCAGGAAATAATCAATACAATAGAAACAAGGGGAAAAAAATCCCAAAAACTAATGCAACAAAGAATTGGTTTTTCAAAAAAAAAAAAAAAAATCATCAAGATAGACAAGCCCTTGTCCAAACTTACAAAAAAGCAGAGAGAGAACAGGCAATTTAACAACATCAGAAACAAAAAGGGGGATACAACAACAGACACAGAGGAAATCCAGACAATTTTCAGGTCATACTTTGAAAACCTTTACTCCACAACATTTGAAAATCAAAGGGTTTGGACAAATTTCTGTATAACTATCACTTACCAAAATTCAATCATGAACAGAGGAACAAGTTAATAGATCTATACCCCCAACAAAATAGAAGCACTCATCAAAAGCCTTCCAACCAAAGAAAGCCCAGGACCATATGGCTTCAGTACAGAATTCTACCAGTAATTCAAGGAAAAGCTAATACCAATTCTCTTCAAATTGTTCCACACAATAGAAACAGAAGTTTTATTACCAAACACTGTTCATGAGGCCACAATCACCTTGTTACTCAAGCCACACAAAACATAACTAAGAAGGAAAACTACAGACCATTATCCCTGATGAACATTGATACAAAAATACTCAATAAAATACTGGCAAACTAAATCCAAGAAAACATCAGAGATTTCATCCACCATGACCAAGGAGGCTTCATCCCTGGGTTCCAGGGATGGTTGAACACACAAAATTCTATCAGCGAGATCTACCATATAAACACACTGAAAAAGAAAAGCCATATGATCATCTCCCTAGATTCTGAAAAAGGTTCAACATAATTCAACACCCTTTCATAAAAAAAGGTCTTGGAGAGATCAGGGATAACAAGAACATACCTAAACATAAGTAGAGCAATATACAATAAACCCACAACCAACATCAAACTGAATGGAGAGAAGCTTAAAGTGATCCCTTAAAAATCAAGTACAAGGCAAGACTGCATCTCTCCCAGTATCTCTTCAATATCATACTTGAAGTTGTAGCTAAAGCTATAATACAAAAAAAAAAAAAAAAAAAAAAAAAAAAAAGGACACCAAGGGGATCCAATCTGAAAAAGAAGTCAAACTGTCTTTATTTGCAGATATATGAGAGTTTACATAAGCAACCCCAAAAACTCTATCAGGGAACTCCTACAGCTGCTAAACACCTTCAGCAAAGTAGTAGGATACAAGATAAACTAAAAAAGAAAAATCAGTAGCCCTAATTTATTCAGAAGACAAAGGGGCTGAAAAAGAAAATAGAGAAACATCACCCTTTACAATAGCCACAAACAACATCAATTATCTAGGGGTAATGCTTACCAATCAAGTGAAATAACCATATATTAAGAACTTCATGTCTTTAAAAAAAGAAATTAAAGATGATACCAGAAAATGGAAAGATCTCTCATGCTCTTGGCGAGGTAGAATAAACATAGTAAAAATGGCAATCTTGCAAAAAGCAATCTACAGATTCAATGTAATCCCCACGAAAATCCCAGCACAATTCTTTACTGACCTTGAAAGGATAATACTCAACTTTATATGGCAAACAAAAGACCCAGGATAGCCAAAACAACCCTGTAAAATAAAAGGAATTCAGGAGGCATCATCATCCCTGACTTTTAAGCTCTACTACAGAGCTATAGTCCTGATAACAGCCTGAAATTGGTACAAAAACCAATGGACTTGAATTGAAAACCGTGATGTTAACCCACATACCTATGAACACATGATTTTTGATAAAACACCTAAAAGTACAGTGGGAGGAGAAAGTATCGTCAACAAATGGTGTTGGCACCGTTTTGTGATGGTTTGTAGAAGTCTGCAAATAGACTCATGTCTATCGCCAGGCACAAAACTCAAGTTCAAAGGGATCAAAGACCTCAACATCAGTCCATACACACTAAACCTCTTAGAAGAGAAAGTATGAGGTACCCTTGAGTAAATTGGTATAAGAGACTGCTTCCTGAACATTATTCCAGTAGCACAAACACTGAGATATGCAATTAATAAATGGGACCTCCTCCAATTTAGAAGCTTCTGTTAAGGCAAAGGACACAGTGGACAAGACCAAACGGCAGCCCACAGTCTGGAAAACATTTTCATCAATGCTACATCTGACAAAAGGCTGATCTCCAAAATGTACAAAAAACTCAAGAAACTAGTCAACAAAACACCAAATAACCCTATTAAAAATTGGGTACAGATCTGAAGAGAGAATTCTCAATAGAGGAAATAAAAAAGGCTAAAAGACACTGAAGAAAGTGTTCAACATCATTAGCTATCACGGAAATGCAAATCAAAACAACTTTTAGATACTATCTCATTTCTGTCAAGAATGGCTAAAATTAGAAACACCAATGACAACTCATGCTGGAGAGGATGTGGAGAGAGGGGAGCACTCCTCTACTGCTGGTGGGCATGCAAATTTGTACAGCCATTTTGGAGATGAGTATGGTGGTTCCTCAGGAAAATGGGAATTAGTTTACCACAGGACCTGGTAATCCCCCCTTTTAGGAATGTACCCAAATTATCTACATCCATGTAGCAAAGACATGTGCTCAACTATCTTGATAGCATAATTATTTGTAATAACAAGAATCTTGAAGCAAGCTAAATGCCCCTCAAGTGAAGAATGGATAAAAAAAAAAATGTGGCACATCTACACAATGGAATGCTTCTCTACAGAAAAAAAATTATGGAATCTTGAAAGTCACAGGCAAGTGGATGGAACTTGAAGAAACCAACCTAAATGAGGTAAAACACACAAAAAATAGGAACATTGTACGTACTCATTCATATATGGATTTTAGACCTAGACTAAATGATCAACAGCCTATAATTCACACAGCCACAGGAACTAGGAAACAAGGTGTATTCTAAAAGATTCATATAAGGTCTTTCACAGAAGGGGGAAGGGACAAATCCACATGAGCACATGGGAAGTTGGGTCGCAGTGAATGGAGAGGGATCTAAGAGAAAGAGGAGAGAAGGAGAGTAAAGCACGTGCAACTAGGAAGATTGAGTCATTGTAGGAATAGAAGACAGAAAAGAGAGAGTGAGAGAACATAAAATAGGGAGCCATTATTGGTTTGAAGAGAAAACTGAACATAAAGAAATATCTAGAGACCTACAAGTCTGATTCGAACTAACAATTTGAACAACAGTGGAAAGGCTACCATAAATGTCCTTCCTTGATAATGAGATCAACAACTAACTTATCCAACATCATGGAGCCCTCTTGTAGTACCTGTTGGAAAAAGAGGGAAACACCCATAACTGAACACTGAGTCAAAATAGAAACCAGATGCAGAGAGAAAGTCAACACCAGGTTGCAGAAATACATAGAGACAGATGACCGGAACAAGGAGCATGTAAGGGGCCCTTCAACCCGATACCTGGGAATCCAACATGTGACTGTCTCAGATCAAGTGGACATGGGTCTTAGCTAGAAGGCCTCAACAGTGCTAAGGGACCTCAGACAGTAGAACCAGGTTGTTTCCTGGTTCACAAAAGGACCTTTCAGACACATCCCCCATGGAGGGATACTCCCTTAATCTAGAGACAGGAGAAAAGTCCTAGTCCCTACTTCAAATGAGTTGTCAGATTTACATGACCCCACCTGGACAGAGTGCCTGGATGGAGGGTGGGAGGGAAGGGAAGTCAGCGTTCCTATGTTGGAGGGAAGAAGGGAAGTGGGAGGGAGGAGAGGAACTGCAATTGACATGTAAAATAAAAATAAGTAAATTAAAAAGAGAAACATCACTAAAATTCAAATTGAACATAATATCCCCACACTTATAATGGGAGACATCAATACCTCCCTATCACCAATGGAGACTTCCAGAGAGAAAATTAACAAAGAAAGAAAGAAACTAATAAATGTTATGACCCAATTTAATTAAAAAATCATCTATAGAACATTCCACCCTATCACAAAAGAATATACCTTCTTCCTGGCACCACATGGAACCTTCATGGCAACAAAACAAACCTCAACAGATACAAAAAATTGGGATAGTCCCCTGTATTTTATCAGGTCACCATGGTTTGTAGTCAGAATTAACAACACAAATTGCAGAAACCCTACAAACTCATGGAAATTGAACAATGATCAGATTCATCAGTCCTGAGTCAAGGAAGAAACAAAGAAAGAAATCAAGGTTTTCCTAAAATTCAATGAAAATCATGACAATACTCATCCATAATTATGGGATACTTTAAAGCAGTGCTAAGAGGGAAGTTCATAGCACTAAGTGCCCACAGGGAGAATCTGGATAATCGTCACACTAGAGAATCAACAGCACACATGAAAGCTCTAGAGCAACAGGGACCAAACTCACCCAGGAGGAGTAGAAGCCAGGAAGTAACCACATTCAGGGTTGTAATTAATAAAGTAGAAACTAGGAAAGCATTGCACAGAATCAATGTAATGATGGGTGGGTTCGTTGAGATAATCAAAGATAAACATACCTTTATCCAAACTAACCAAAAGATAGAGAGATAACATGCAAATTAACAAAATCAGAAATGAAAAGGGGACATAACAATAGAACCTAAGGAAATCCTGACTGTTCAGGTCATAATTTGAAAATCTGTTCTTCAAAAATCAAAATGGAAAATTTAAAGGAAATGGACAATTTTC
The DNA here is from genome assembly GCF_943737965.1 of Phodopus roborovskii. Classification (NCBI taxonomy): domain Eukaryota; kingdom Metazoa; phylum Chordata; class Mammalia; order Rodentia; family Cricetidae; genus Phodopus; species Phodopus roborovskii. Next base: position 174,312 of record NW_026126763.1, on the reverse strand, counting down.
TGGATAGCTATCACTTACTAAAATTAAATCAAGAACAGATGAGCAATTGAAATAGGCCTGTAATATTAAATGAAATAGTAGTACTCATCAAAATTCTCCCAACCAAAAAAAAAAAAAAAAAGCGTAGAGCCAGATAGTTTCAATGCGGAATTCTTGCTAAAATTCAAAGAAGAACTAATACCAATACTACTCAAGTTGTTCCACAAAATAGAAGCAGAAGGTTCATTGACAAACTCTTTTTATGAGGCTACATTACTTTGGTACCCAAAACACAAAGACACAAGAGAGAACTACAGACCAATATCCCTCACAAACTGATGAAAATTGAAAGTTCCATGTGTGGTCACTAGATGACAGTATCTCATTTTAAGTTAGGACATTTTCATTCTTTTCTCTTTCAGCACAAGCAGAAGTAGCAATGACATATTTAACACAAAACAATGTACAAAAATAGCAAAAATAAAGTATGCTATAGGAGAATGAAAATGCAAGAACAAACACACAAGATCTATCTCCAGTGAAGAACAAGAGCAAATTGCAAGAACTACATATCCAGTCCTAGGGTAAAGGCACAACAGAGATTACTATAGAGTTCTTCTAAGCTGGAAAGTTGAAGTCTGGTACCCAATATATCTATCTAGAAAGAGAGAACAAATTGTGTCAGTGCAATCTTCAGCCTCAGCAAAGGACTGAGAAGGAAGTTAACAATAATATTGTAGGCAGGGTGTACAAGCAAGCCACTTCTAAAAGGTGCAGCAAAGACAGAAACAGCAGACTACCTGAACAGTCACCAGAGAGAGTCTCACAGCACCATAGTAGCAACCAGTTTTGCTAAGGCCTAGAGTGTCTGACTGACCAACACAGAAGCAGACTTTATCAGCATCTAGTGAGATGTGCATATGATTTTTGTTTTCAGTTTGTTTATATGGTGGATCACATTGACAGATTTTCATATGTTGAACCATCCCTGCATCCATGGGATGAAGCCTACTTAGTCATGGTGGATGATTTCTCTGATGTGTCCTTTGATTCATTTTGCCAGTATTTTATTGAGCATTTCTGCATCAAGGTTAATGAAGGATATTGGTCTGTAGTTCTCTTTCTTAGTTGTGTCTTATGTGGTTTGGGTACCAAGGTAATTGTAGCATCGTAAAAGAGTTTGGCAATGAACCTTCTGATTCTATTGTAAGGAACCTTCTGATTATATTGTAAGGAACCTTCTGATTCTATTGTGTGCAGCAATTGGAGGAGTATTGGTATTACCTCTTCTTTGAATTTCTGGTAGGATTCTGCACTGAAGTCATCAGACCCTGGGCTTTTTTAATTGGGAAGGTTTTAATGACTGCTTAATTTTTATTAGGTGTTATAGGTCTATTTAAATTGGTTAGCTATTCTTGATTTAATTTTGGTAAGTGATAGCTATCCAGAAAATCATCCATTTCCCAGGAATTTTTCAATTTTGTGGAGTATAGGTTTTCAAAGTATAACCTGAAAATTATCTGGATTTCCTCGGTGTCTCTTGTGATGTCCACATTTTCATTTCTGATTTTGAGCATTTGCATGTTCTCTCTGTGGTTTTTGGTTAGTGTGGATAATGGTTTGTCTATCTTGTTGATTTTCTCAAAAAACCAACCCTTTGTTGCATTGATTCTTTTTTATTGTTTTCCTAGTGTCTATTTTATTGATTTCAGCCCTCAAATTGATTATTTCCTGATGTCTTTTCCTTGGGGGTGAGTTTGCTTCTTTTGCTTCTTGGGTATTCAGTTGTGCTGTTAATTCCCTAATCCTCAGGTTTTTTCATATGGGCACTTAGTACAATGAACTTTCCTCGTAGCACTGATTTCAATGTGTCTTGTAATTTTGGGTATTTTGTGTCTTCACTCTAGTTGAATTCTAGGAAATTTTTTCATTCTTTCTTTGTTTCTTCCTTGATTCAGGAATGTTGCAATAGCACATTGTTCAGTTACCATGAGTGTGTAGGGTTTCTGCAGTATGTGTTGTTGTTGTATTTAAACTTTAAAGCATGGTGTTCTGATAAGATCCATGGAACTATTTCAATATTTTTGTATCTATTGAGGTTTGTTATGTAGCCTGGTATGTGGTCAATTTTAGAGAAGGTTCCATGTCAAGCAGAGAAGAAGGTATATTCTTTTGTGTTTGGATGGAATGTTCTATAGATGTCTGTTAAACCAAATTGGGACCTAACTTCTGTTGGTTCTTTTTGCTTCTTTGTTAAATGTCTGTCTGGTGGTCATGTTTAGTCGTGAGAGTGGGGTGTTAAACATTCCTACTATGAGTTGTGAGTTTTGATGTTGGAATTGAGTTTCAGTAGCATTTCTTTTAAGAATGTGGGTATCTCTGTATTTGAGTCATATATGTTCAGAATTGAGACATTGCATTGATGTATTTCTCCTGTGATGAACATTAAATGACATTCTTCATCTATTTCAACTTATTTTTGTTTGAAGTCTAACTTGTTAGATATTAGGATAGCTACACCTGGTTGCTCCTTGGGTCCATTTGATTGGAAGATCTTTTTCAACCCTGAGGTAATATCTGTGTTTGAATCTTAGATGTGTTTCTTGTATGCAGCAGAAGGATGGATTCTGTCTTCATATCTTTTTGTCAGTCTGTGTCTTTTTTATAGGCAAGGGAAATTAAAGACCATTGATTATTAATTCTTGATTGTTATAGATTTGTTTTTGGTGATGGTATAGTGAGTATTTTTGCCCTGCTTTTTCGTTTGGGTTCTGGTAAATTGGGATTAAAATTTGCCTATGTCTTTGTGAGTGTAGTTAGCTTGCTTGGGTTGGACTTTTCCTTCCAAAACTTTCTGTAGTGTTGGATTTATAGATATATATTGGTGAAAATCTGGATTTGTTTTGAAAAACTTGTTTTCTCCATATATAGTGATTGAGAGTTTTGCTGGTTATAGTAACCTGGGCTGGCATTCTTGGACTTTTAGTATTTGTAGAACATCTATCCAGGACCTTCTGGCCTTCAGAGTTTCAATAGAGAAATCAGGTGTAATTTTGATAGGTATGCTTTTATATGTTGCCTGTCTTTTTCCTTTGCTACCTTTAATATTCTTTCTTTATTCTGTATGTCAGGTCTTTTGATTATTATATGGTGAGGGGACTTTTTTTTTTTGGTCTAGTCTATTTGTTGTTTGGTATACTCTTGTACTTTAATAGGCATGTTCTTTTTCAGATTAGGAGACTTTTCTTCAATTATTTTGCTGAATGTGTTTTCTGCCTCTTTGAGCTAAGATTCTTTGCCTTGTTCTATGCCTATTATTCTTATGTGTTTATGTTCACATTCACCCTCCATTACAGGCCCTTTATATGATGGCTGTTAAGGAACCAGACATTAAGTACAGCTAAGTGTCTAAGTGGAGAATTTACCATCCCAGAGAATGCAGAAAGGAGAAGAATATCATCCCTAGATAGCACAGTAATGAAACATAGATGGGAGTGTAGCTCAGGCTTGCAGCATGTGGCTAGAACACACATGGTTCTCAGTCCTCTACTTAGGACAAAAAAAAAAGGAAAGAAAAAGAAAAAAAATGAGAAAATGAGAACAGATAAGTTACATAGAAGAAAATAAAATAATTCCACTAATTCCCTTCTTCCTTCACTTCATTTCCATTTGAGTATTTGACTGATCAAGTAAAAGTAATAAAATCAAATTCCTCATGTTCTGGTTCTTTAGGCCTTGAGATGGCCTTGTGGGTAAAAATGAATGCTGCCAAAGCTAAAGGCCTAAATCTTCTAGACTCACAAAATTAGGAGAGAACAATTCAAATCCCCGTTTGTCCCCTGACCTCCGTGTATGTACAATGGTAAGGATGCACCTGCTTACACAGACACTAACAAATAAATAATTAATAATGTATAAAGAGTTCACTCTAGTCTTCAAGAGTTTATCTGCCTAAAATTTCATTGTTCTTCACAGTTTTGTATATCAATGTAAGAATTGCAAAGATGGAGTTTTCCTAGGACTCAGGAGACCATACACTAAGAAAAGAATGTTCTTGTGTTTATGTGAACAATGAGGTCACATTTGAGGAATTTTCACTATATAAGAGACAGTATTTTGAGACAATTTACAAATATTATCTCCTATTCTACATAATAATCCTGAAGCACACACCAAGGAAATCACAGGATTAAAGAATTATTGGAGCTGGTTTTGAAAAGTCATACATGCTCTAATGTGAATCTCTATATGCTTGTGGAAACTGAATCAAATAAGATGTTAAAGTGAACACCGAGAAGCGAAAACAATAAAGAAATTAGTAGTGCAATTCTTGGGATGGAATAACAGATTTGAAATGGGAAGTCAAAGCAGAAAATATGAAGGAAAACAAAGTTGTATTTTAGCTTAAATGAGCACTCCCTCGAGGTAATACCAAATACTACCAATAAAAAATCACTTTTTTGTGCTAAACATGATCATGTCTCCATCTCCAAACTATAGGATTATAAGCAGCTATTGAAATTCTATTGAGACATGGCCATTGGTGGTGCATGTGTTTAATCCGAGCACTTTAGGCTGAGGCAGGCAGATCTCTGTGAGTTTTTGACCAGCCTAGTAAACAACAGCTAGTTTCCAGACAATCTCCAAAGCAATACAGAGAAACCCTGTCTCAAAAAAGCAAACAAACAAAAAAATTTAATTCTATAAAGGAAACTAAGAAAGTGAATCATCAAAATGCAACCAGATCCAACATGCCATGTTTACTTTGCTGTTTACCCAATGTATGCATTTGACAAGTGTCACTATTGGCCTACAGCACATGTGTACTGGAGTGTCATGATTCTTCTGCAAAAAGAGAGCTTGGACCAGACAGAGCTACAGATATTGAATCTCAGACCCACAAAAGCCCATCAGGGAAGTACTATAGAGAGAGGGGGAGAAACCACCAACACATACTGGAAGAAACTATTGGAAGAAGGCAATGCAAGAGAACACCTAACAACAGAAGCCAAGCATGACACCACCAGAATCTAGGGAATCTACACCAACTAGAATGGAACACAACAACAAAGCAGAAGAAGCAGAAGGGTATGACTTAAAAATTACCATCATAAAAATGATAGAGGCCCTCAAAGATGATGTGAAAAAATCCCTTAAAGAAATGGAGGAAAAAACAAACAAAAAAGTGGAAGAAATGAACAAATTCCTTAAGTACAGAAAGCCAAGAAAAAACAATTAAGCAGGTAAAGGAAACAGTTCAAGACTTGAAAACTGAAATAGAGAAAATAAAGGCAACACAAACAGAAGGAATGCTGGAAATTGAAAAGCTGGACAAAAAAACAGCAACTACAGACACAAGTATAACCAACAGAATTCAAGAGATGGAAGAGAGAATCTCAGGAGCAGAAGATAAACTAGAAGAAATAAATTCGACCAAAGAAAATCATAAATCTGACAAATCCTTAACACAAAACATCCAGGAAATGTGGAACACCATGAAAAGGCTAAACCTAAGAATAATAGGCATAGAGGAAGGTGAGGAAGCACAGTTCAAAGGTGCTGAAAACATATTCAACAAAATCATCGAGGAAAACTTTCCAAATCTGAAGAAAGACATGGCCATGAAAGTACAAGAAGCATACCGATCCCCAAATAGGCTGGACCAAAGGAAAAAGACCCCTGGACATATAATAATCAAAACACCTAGCATACAGAATAAAGAAAGAATATTAAGAGCAGCGAAGGAAAAAGGACAGGTAACATATAAAGGCAGACCTATCAAAATTACACCTGACTTCTCCATGGAAACCCTCAAGGCCAGAAGGTCCTGGATAGATGTTCTAAAAGTATTAAGAGAACACGGATGCCAGTCTAGGCTACTATATCCAGCAAAACTCTCAATCACTATAGATGGAGAGAACTAGATATTTAATGACAAAACATATCTACAAATCCAGCCCTACAGAAAGTATTAGAAGGAAAACTCCAACCCAAGGAAGGTAACTACGCCCACAAAAAATGTAGGCAACAGATAATGCAATTACACCAGAAACCAAAGGTAAAGCAGAACTAATATATTCACAATACCACTGCCAACAACAAACCTAAATCAAACAAGCATCAACAATCAATGGACCTCACTCACCCTCAACATTAATGGTCTTAACTCACCCATAAAAAGACACAGGCTAAAAAAAAATGGATACGAAGACAGAATCCATCCTTCTGCTGCATACAAGAAACATATCTAAGCTTCAAAGGTAGACATTACCTGAGGGTAAAGGGTTGGGAAAAGATTTTCCAATCAAATGGAAACAAGAAGTAAGCAGGCATAGCTATCCTAATACCTACCAAGTTAGACTTCAAAACAAAATTAGTCAAAAGAGATGAAGACAGTCATTTCATATTCATCACAGGAGAAATCCATCAATACAAAGTCTCAGTTCTGAACATCTATGCGCATACTACAAAGTCACACACATTCGTAAAAGAAACACTACTAAAACTCAAAGCTCATATAAAACCTCACACACTTATAGTGGGAGACTTCAATACACCACTCTCAACACTAGACAGTAACACAAATCAGAAACTCAACAAAGAAACAAAAGAATTAACAGAAGTTTTGTCTCAACTTGGGTTAACAGACATCTATAGAACATTCCATTCAAAGACAAAAGAATATACCTCTTCTCTGCTCTACATGGAACCTTCTCTAAAATCGACCACATACTAGGTGACATAACAAACCTCAACAGATACAAGAGAATAGGAATAGTCCCCTGTATCTTATCAGACCACCATGCTTTAAAATTGGAATTCAACAACAACACAAATAGCAGAAAACCTGCAAACTCATGGAAACTGAACAATGTGCAATTGGAACACTCCTGGGTCAAAGAGGAAATAAAGAAATAAATTAAGGACTTTCTAATATTCAAGAAGAATGAGGATACAACATACCCGAACTTATGAGACACCTTGAAAGCAGTGCTACGTGCGAAGTTCATTGCCCTAAGTGCCCACATGAAGAAAATAGAGATAGTCACATAAGAGAATTAACAGTGCAACTGAAAGCCTTAGAACAGAGAGAAGCGAATTCACCCCGTAGGAGTAGACGCCAGGAAATAATCAAGTTGAGGGCTCAAATCAACAAAATAGAAACCAGGAAGACAATACAAAAAAATCAATGCAACAAAGAGTTGGTTTTCTGCGAAAATCAACAAGATAGACAAACCTTTATCCAAATTAATGAAAAAGCACAGAGAGAACATGCAAATTAACAAAATCAGAAATGAAAAAGGGAACATAACAACAGACACAGAGGAAATCCAGACAATTTTCAGGTCATATTTTGAAAATCTGTATTCCTCAAAAATTGAAAATTCAAAGGAAATGGACAAATTTCTGGATAACTATCACTTACCAAAATTAAATCAAGAGCAGACAAACAACTTAATTAGACCTATAACCTGCCATGAGATAGAAGCAGTCATCGAAAGCCTTCCAACCAAAAAAAGTCCAGGGCCAGATGGATTCAGCGCAGAATTCTACCAGACATTCAAGGAAGAATTAATACCACTATTCCTCAAACTTTTCCACAAGATAGAAACAGAAGGTTCATTGCCAAACTCTTTTTATGAGGCCACAATAAATTTGGTACCCAAGCCTCACAAAGACACAACTAAGAAAGAAAACTACAGACTAATGTCCCTGATGAGCATTGATGCAAAAATACTCAATACAATACTGGCAAACCGTATTCAAAAATACATCAGTGAAATCATCCAATACATCAGAGAAATGACCAAGTAGGCTTCATACCTGGAAGGCAGGGATGGTTTAACATACGAAAATGTATCAATGTGATTCACCATATAAACAAACAGAAAAAGAAAAACCATATGATTATCTCCCTAGATGCGGAAAAAGCCTTCGACACAGAGGACAAGGCCAATTGGCAGCCCACAGACAGGGAAAAGATTTTCACCAATCCTATATCTGACAAAGGGCTGATCTCCAAAATATGCAAAGAACTAAAGAAACTCGTCAACAAAACACCAAATTACCCTATTAAAAAAATGGGGTACAGAACTGAAGAAAGAATTCTCAATAGAGGAAATCAAAAAGGCTGAAAGAAACTTAAGAAAGTGCTCCACATCCTTAGCTATCAGGGAAATGCAAATCAAAACAACTTTGAGATACCATCTTACCCCTGTCAGAATGGCTAAAATTAGAAACACCAATGATGACTTATGTTGGAGAGGATGTGGAGAAAGGGGAACACTCCTCCACTGCTGGTGGGAGTGCAAACTCATACAGCCATTTTGGAAATCAGTATGGCTGTTCCTCAGGAAAATGGGAATTAGTTTACCACAGGACCGGCAATCCCCCTCTTAGGCATATACCCAAAGGATTCACATCAATGCAACAAAGCCATCTGTTCAACTATGATCATAGCAGCATTATTTGTAATAGCAAGAACCTGGAAGCAACCTAGATGCCCCTCAATTGAAGAATGTTTAATGAAGATGTGGCAAATCTACACAATGGAATACTACTCTGCAGAAAAAAAATAATGGTATCTTGAAATTCGCAGGCAAGTGGATGGCACTTGAAGAAACTATCCTGAATGAGGTAACCCAGTTACAAAAAGAGGAACACAGTATGTACTCACTCATATATGGATTTTAGACCTAGATCAAAGGATCACCAGCCTATAATTCACACCACAAGAGGAACTAGGATACAAGTTGTATTCTAAGAGATTCATATAAAGTCCCTCACGGAACTGGTAAGGGACAAGTCCCCCAGAGCTCAGCGGAAGTGGGGGTGCAGCGAATGTAGAGAGAAGTAGGAGAAAACGTGGGGGAGGAAAGGAAAACATGTGTTTTCAGGAAGATTGAGCCTGGTTAGGAATAGAAGATAGAAGATAGAGAGAGAGAGAGAGAGAGAGAGAGAGAGAGAGAGAGAGAGAGAGAGAGAGAGAACATAAAATAGGGAGCCAATATTGGTTTGAAGATAAAATTGAACACAAAGAAAGGTCTAGAGAACTACATGACTGCTCCCAACTAACAATTTGAGCTTCTGTGGAAAGGCTACCATAAATGCCCTTCCTGGAGAGTGAGATCAACAACTAACTTATCCACGGAGCCCTGAACAAATGCCTGTTGGAAACAAGATCAAATCCCATACATAAACACTGAGTTGAACTAGAACCCTGATGCAGATGGAGAGGATAAGACCAGGCAGCAGAAACACATAGAGACAGCTTACCTGAACAAGGAGGAGCTAATGGGCCACTGGACTGATAGCTGGGAAGCCAACAGGGGACTGACTCAGACCCCCTGAATATGGGTCTCGGCTAGAAGGTCTGAGCAGTCTAAGTGACCTCAGACAGTGGAGCCAGGATGTATCCCTGGTGCACAAAAGGACTTTGTGGACACATCCGCCATGGAGGGATAACTGCCTTAATCTAGAGTCAGGAGAGAAGCCCTAGTCCCTATTTCACAAGACCTGTCAGATCTACATGACCCCAACTGGATGGCATTCCCCTACACATGGAATTGGGTTGGGGGGATGTGAGTGGAGGGTGTTTAGAGTGCATGTGAGAGGGCAGAGAGGGTAAAAGGGAGGGAAGGAGGGAGCGAGGGAGGGAGGGAGAGAAGGAGGGAGTGAGTGAGTGAGAGGGAACTGGGATCGACATGTAAAAAAATAAATTGAATTTTAAAAAAAATGCTTTGACTCCAAAATTTAAATTGAAGGACAAGTTACTGGGGAAAAGGATTTCTATTTTTGTTTCCACAGAAAATGAAAATATGTGGATTCCTTCCAGACTACCACATGTTTGATCAAGCCAGACTGCCTGAAACAAAGTATGAGGTCATCCTACATTCAAAACAGCTGGACAAAACAGCCTTACAGACTACAGCCAAGATTTCTGAATCTTTTTCTAATCCCCCATGACAGCGCCCCTTACCAGCAGGAAGTAGTTTGGAAAGAACAATGCCCAAATTCCCAAATATTGTCTATAAATATTTGTTTTCATTTAAGTGGACATTGTTATAAAAAATAAATTAAAAAAAAAAAAAAAAAAAAAAAAAAAAAAAAAAAAAGAAAGAAAGACACTGGTAGCTCCCAGAACCTCCTCTAAGTCAATTAATACTTACCACTTGATTCTTCTATTCTGTCACCCTCTTGGTAACAACTAGGGAAATGAACTGACACATCAGCTCTAACTTCCGATTTAGGGAAAACAAGAGCAAATTAATCCGTTTGCTTTATTAACTTTAGATGGTCTGTTTTTCTTCCTGTTTCCTTTTCCAACACCCTTTGGTAAGCATCTATATAGGTTCCTGGGGAAAATCCAAAGCAATCTTTATATGGAATCACATGGAGCAATGAAATGAGCCCTGACCTTGGAATTTGAAAAGATGTTTCAGAGTAGTGACACTCAGGTAATGCATCTGAGATACACAAAAGCACAAGCTTATCCCACAAGAGCTACAAAAAAGGATGATAAATGGGGCAGTACTGAGCAGAGTGGAATGAGTGTGGACACACACACACACACAAACACACACACGCACACACTCATACACACACACACACACACACACACACACACACACTACTGCTACTACTAGTTAATTCCATGTCAAGAAAGGATATTTCATTAGTTGTGAATGGTATAAAGGGCCTGGTCACAGTATGTGAGCACAGAATGAGAGCTCCTTATCTCCTCTGTTAGCTACTGTGATTTATTGCCCTTAATTATAATTGCTACTCTGTGTGTGTAATATAAAGGCCATGAGCCCCCACTGGAACAGAATGCACATTACATAATAGTATTGCATTAATAATAATACGGGATGGGAATGGGGTGTTTCAACAGGCCTATTACCCCTGAGAATAAGATGCTGATCATTGCTTGCTATTTTCTTTTCAAACATGTTACTTAGCCAGTAGTGAACAGATTTAAACCCCACTGGTGTCTTGAATGCAGCCTGGCAGAGTGCTTAAATCCAATGAAAATTTTTCAAATGAGTTTTTATCCAAGGGATTACTACATATAAAACGGCATTTATCAGATCAGATTGTGAAGATGTCCATCTTTGAAAAATGATCCTAAAAATAGTAACAGTAGTACTGGTAATAAATAGTCATAATACACATGTACCATTATTTGATTTCAGAAACTCTTGAAATAATTATGAGCAAAGGGCAAGAAAGGTGTGCACATTTCCTTCTAACATGGAGGACAATGTATATTTGAAATACCATAGACCCAAATTACATAGCTAGTAGGTTTTAGAGAAAAAAACATTTTCATTTTCCATAAAATTACTGATATAAGGTAGACAGCTTTTCTGATACCACTACCCCTGAAAATGGAATAAATGCTTTTGAGGCACTGACTTTTTGTTCTTCAGCAAATAAGTACAATTTGATACCAAGGCACTCCTTCTCCTAGGATCAAGCTGGTGACATGGAACTTGGACTGAAAAATCTGGAGTGTTTCTTGAGTCTCCTATACATAGCTGTTGTTAGGAACTCAACACTGCAATTAGAAAACAAAGGGAATCTGGCCCTGGGATGTGCGGTTGGGCCAAGGGGCATGAAGAGAAATCACCATGGGATGCAATGCAGATATACCCAATGCAAGCAACACTGTGTTTCATGCAATTGGTTATACCAAAGGGCATAATCTGCTTTCTGCAAAATGGATTCAGAGTATTGAGTTTGTCATTCCATATGCTCTAAAGTCACAGTAGTCAGAATTCAGTGGATCATAGGGTCACAGCAATGTGTGATTATAATCTGTGTGTGACTAAGGACTGTTTGGCAAATCTAAGACATATTCTCAGTTCTCACAGTGTGTGTGTGTGTGTGTGTGTGTGTGTGTGTGTGTGTGTGTGTGTGTGTGTATGTGTGTGTTACAGGGAGCTATGTGGCGAGACCAGGGTCCAGAAGCCTCAGAAAGAACATCTTTCAGGATAAATAATTTACAAGCCCAAACTATCAATAGTGTTAAGGCTTACATACATTGTTTATGTCTTCATTTGATAATGGCAGGAGATTCAAGCATTTGGACACAGCAGAAATTTTATATTCTCAGAGGTAAGGAAAGACATTGAAGGGGGTAAGGAAGCAAGAATCCTGTCTGCAGCACCCAATGAAGCTGAAAGAGCTTTTTTTTTTCTGGCCGCTAGAAGGGATCTAAGGTTTGGTAAAGCATGGCAGTCCACTACCTGCTTCAGGGAATGCAGCTCTTGGCTGCAGACACTGATCTATGCCTTCACTGGCTCTTTACCAAAAAGGCAGGGTGCACCTTTCTGCTTGAGCCCAGTATGTGTCAGCAGGTAAATGTCACACCAAACTCCATTACTCATTAAAACAAGTATGTGACCCCATGGGACTGAGAAGCTCCCACAACACTCTTACCCTAGTGATGGCTGTGAGTACCAGATTTTAGCCATCCTAGGTCATGAGCACAAAACATTTGTTCTGCATGAAAAGTAGCAGGTAGTGTTCTCTGCCTGGGCCCAGCTACAGGAGGTGCCACAGAAAACCTCCCTATTCTTTTGTGTGCAAGTGCATGTATGTGTACACACATGCATATGCATACATGTATGGTTTCAACAGGGTTCCTCCTATTTCTGTTTCCTTAGTTCTGAATTATAAGGTGAGACACTATACTCTGTTTATTACACTGTTTTTTTACATGAATTATGCATTATACTAATTGAAGTCAGGTTCTCAAGACAAGCAATATATTGATTACCCCTACCTCCAGGTCTCCTTCATCCATTCCTATGTGGAACTGTGTCTCTGTCCATTCTGTATTCACCAATATTTCAGGGGCAACAAAATACACAAAGGATAAGCACATTAGTTGGTATTTGGCAGTATATAAGTCACTTTTACTACTAAATACCTGTGAGTAAAAAACTTAGAAAAAGTATAATCCTTGTCCCTGTGAAAACATTTTCTTTCTCAATTTCTCTCATTTATCTCCCAGTGTATACACCAGCTTATACTAGAACTCTCAGCCAGGGAGTGAGATTTGTTCACTCTCTACATATGTCCACACCCTGTCAATGCAGCTGTCATCAGTCTCCTGCCAAGGATGTGAGACATTTACAGAGGGGGCTTCCACCAAGGCATTTCAATACCTTTTCTTAGGGAACCATGTAAAACAAAACAATAAGTGTAGAAAAGATGGACAAAATCTGTTCTTCTTTGGTTTATCTACTGTAACATCTGCCTTAGGGACCCATTCCTTCATGGGATGGCCCATAACCTGTGGCAGCACCCCAAGGTCTACAGTTGTCATTTGTTGCAAGTTGATCAGTAATAAAACTAAAATTCTGGACAGAACTGAGCAAAGACCATCACATTTAGCTTCTTGCTCCTCCCTGTCACATGCTTTATAGCTTGGGGAAACTGCTTTTGAAATCAGTTCTATACCCTATAAAATTTAAGTCCAATTTTCTAAACACAAGGGCAATTTTATCTACACCACTCTGTTTCTAATCATGCTTCTCTCACCCTCCTCTCTAATTTGTTACTCACTGTGTACACAGGTATACTTAAGGGGACGCTTTGTGGTCCTTATTCACCACCATAACTTGTAAACCATAGTGCTTTCAAAGACTCTCAGGGTAGAGCACAGGCTTACTTCTTAAACTGCACACACATCGACTATATACTTGCTGAAAGCCAGAAAAATCTTGACTAGATCTGGGAGAAAGTTTTCAGTTTCTTTTTCTGTCTCCTCAACCAGAAACAGAAAAATATACAGTACCAAAGTGATAAAGGACTGCATGTCTTTATTTTCAGAGAATGCACTGGAGATTAGAAGCAGGCAAGATTTTACTTTGGATAACAGTCTTTTCCATGGGCCACAGAAACCTGTTTATCATTCACACAACAGAAAAAAAATCTGTTTCTTGTTACTTTCTCCTTAATCTTTTGGATTCTTGATAATGGGAAATGCCATCTACTCCCTTCTTGGCACTAGGGACCATGATAGACCCAGACCAAGCTCAGTTTCAGGTCATGCTCTTTCTGTGAAGCCACCTCAGTTTCCCAATTACTGGAGTCAGCCTATCAGTGTTTCCAGTTACATTAGTCACTAACCTCTCAAAGAACAGCTGTTCCAAATAGGAATTCCCAGGGATCAACATACTCTCAGCAAATCCTTATCATCTGGTTGGTTGATTACTCTGCATGGACAGGAAATACCCCCCATATCAGTTGAGAATTCAGAGATGCTTAATTGGAGTTAGCAACAGGTATTTGGAATCCATTATGCTTTTCTGGATATTCTCAGGACTGCCTACTCACTTTGAGTTTGGAAATAATCCTACAAAAACACACACCCATACAGGCACTCACACATGCACAAACATACATACATACATACATACACACACACACACACACACACACACACACACACACAAGTTATTCAACCTGAACTCCAAAATTATAAACTGGAAAGCTAAAAGTTAAAAGAAAAGCTAGTGAGAGGAGATGAAAGCTGACAAATAGAGACTATTACTGATAATTGTTGCATCCTAAATAAGTAAGGTTCTCACACTAAACCTAAATATGGGATGTACATAGCTGTCTCTCAGAGCTGTACTCTCAATTCTTTGAGGATAAGACTGAAAACAAAGGTACAAATACACATGCACACACAAACTGTAGTAGCTAATGCAGGGCTGATGCTCTTTGAATGCACAATAGGTAGAGAAGCAAATTCTTAGTGACCTTCCAAGTATGCACTTTCACATCTCTCATAAAGTACCTCAAACATAACATAAGCAAACAGCATGCCTGATGATGTATACAGACCCCAAGAATTTCAGGGCATTTTTCTATCCAAAGTTTTACCAGCAATCTCAGAATGGTATCAGCCTTGTAGCACCAGACCATACCCTATCCTGTGCATGTTAACAAGCAGTGAAGCACTCCAATGGGAAGAACCACAGCTTCTCTCCTATGTACCTATGTATTCTGTCCTATGTACAGAGCAAGTGCCAGGAGAGGCTCCATAGCTTCACATGAACCCTGTCTCAAAAAACTAAAAAAAAAAAAAAAAGTTCCAGGTGGTTCATTTTCCTACATTGGAGTCAGGTCAGGGTACTAACAATATTGTTTGTCTGGAATTTAATGAGGCTTTTATGTGTAAATTTGGCATGAATATTTAAATATCCATTTTTCCTATTCATGGTAGATAGGGAGATTGGTAGCTATGGAGCCTGATTACATTTTGTAACCTCTCTTTGGTTTGAGGTAACAACTGTCACACATCCTGTGCTTCTCGGAGTATACGCTTTATCGAGAAGCTTTCTACTTGATAGCAAAGCTAAGGTTTAAATACAGGAGCAAGATTTAGCCATGATTTCCAGGTGAATATCTAATGGCACCAATGTTTTCCCTTGCCATTTTATTTCCTATTTTCTTTTTATTTATTTTTATTTAATTTTTATTTTACATGTCGATCCCAGTTCCCTTTCCCTCCCAGTCTCTGTCCCTCACTCCCTCTTACTCTCTCTTCCCCTTCACATGCACCCTAACCACCCTCCCCTCTCATCTCCCCACCCCGATTCCACACTTGGCTCCATGCCATCCAGGTGGGGTCATCTAAATCTGTCAATTCATTGGAAGCATGGACTAGGACTTCTCTCCAATCTCTAGGTTAAGTGAGTATCCCTCCATGGGGGTTGTGTCCACAAGCTCCTTTTGTGCACCAGGAATACATCCTGATTCTACTGTCTGAGGTCCCTTAGACTTTTCAGTCCCTCTAGATGAGACCCATATTCAGGGGGTGTGAGTCAGTCCCATGCTGGATTCCCAGCTATCAGTCTGGGGGGGCGTTACCTCCTCCTCCTTAAGGTCAGGTGTCTCTATGTGTTTCTGCAACCTGGTCTTGTCCTCTCCCTCTGGGTCTGGATTCTAGTTTGATTCAGTGTTTAGTTATGGGTGTTTGCTTCTGTTTCCAATAGGTACTAGTTGAGGGCTCCATGATGGTGGATAAGTTATTTGTTGCTCTTACTATCTGGGAAGGGCATTTATGATAGCCTTTCCATGGTTGCTCAAATTGTTAGTTGGCAGCAGTCTTGTAGGTCTCTAGAACTTTATTTAGTTTCAGTTTTCTCTTCAAACCAATAATGACTCCATCTTTTATGGCCATTCTCTCTCTCTCTCTCTCTCTCTCTCTCTCTCTCTCTCTTTCTCTCTCTCTCTCTCTTCTATTCCTACCCCGACTCAATCTTCCTGGCCTCATGTGCTTTCCTCTCCTCCCATTCTGTTTCTCCTACATCTCTCTCCATTCACTGCCCCTCCTCACACTTCCCATGTGTTCTGTGGGACTTGCCCCTTCCCTCTTCTGTGAGGGACTTTATAGGAATCTATTAGAATAGAACTTGTAACCTAGTTCCTCTGGTGGTGTGAATTATAGGCTGGTGATCCTTTGCTCTAGGTCTAAAAATCCATGTATGAGCAAGTATATACCATGTTCCTCTTTTTGTGACTGGGTTATCTAATTCATGATGGTTTCTTTTGTGCCATCCACTTGCTTAGGAATTGAAAGATTCCCTTATTTTTTTTTTTCAGAGTAGTATTCCATTGGAAGATGTGCCACATCTTCTTTATCCATTCTTCAGTTGAGAGACATCTAGTCAACAAAACACCCAATAACCTTATTAATAAATTGGGGTAAAGAACTGAAGAAAGAATTCTCAATAGAGGAAATCAAAAAGGCTGAAAGACACTTAAGAAAGTGCTCAACATCCTTAGCATTAGGGAAATGCAAATCAAAACAACTTTGAGATACCATCTTACTCCTGCCAGAATGGCTAAAATTAGAAACACCAGTGACAGCTTATGCTGGAGAGCATGTGGAGAAAGGGAAACACTCCTACAGTGCTGGTGGGAGTGTAAACTTCTATAGCCATACTGGATATCAGTATGGCAGTTCCTCAGGAAAATGGGAATCAGTTTACCACAGGACCTGACAATTCCCTTTTTAGGCATACACCCACATCCATGCAACAAAGATATGTGCTCAACTATGTTCATGGCAGCATTATTTGTATTAGCAAGAATTTTCTATTATCTTAGCTAAACATTTTTTTATTTGTAACAATAATTTGAAATAGCTCATTCCTAATTATCTTTACTTCATCCATCACTCATTGCACTGGGCCTTTGCAGGACGTTGAGTTACTCCCACAAGCCATTAACATTTTGGAGCTTTATGATCAATCCATATCCCACATAGTGTTTAATGTCTGTGATCAGATGTTTGATGTTCTTATTTGCTGATATTTATACTCAGGCCTGCATTTAGTTTAAGGCAACTATTCTTGAAGTCATTCTATATACACCCTTGCACAGTACACACTGCCTGCTCCTTGAAAACAAGGCCTTGCATTCCTTTTACTAGCTGTTTACAACTATTTATATTTAAATGTTGTGTGTGTGTGCCTGAGTGCGTGTACATATGTGTAATGTGCCTGAACTTATTCACACATCTTACACATGCCACGGTGTACAAGTAGAATACAGAGGACAAGTTCTTGGAGTTGTTTCTCTCCTTCCATTATGCAGGTCTAGGGTATTGAAAGTGGGGCTTTAGTTTGAACAGCCAGTACCTTTACAATCTACCCAGTTTACCTGGGTCCTAAGAGATTCTGGTTCTTAAATACCCATGGTGATGAATGTGGACATATTTTATTATCATCTATCCTGGGAATGTGTAGGTATTATCAGTGGACTCTTGTTAATTTGCTTAAAACTGTGAAGATATATTATTTTTACAGTTTTTGTCATAAATAAGAAAGAAGAGTGCATTAAACTTGTTTATGCATTGCATATAAGTCACATATAACCTCATTCGTTTGTATCAATTAAACACAAATTAAATGCAAATAAAGTGAGTCACATAAACAGTACGTTCAGGTATATAAAAATATCCTAGGAGCCTGGCATGATGATTCTGGTTTTAATATCAGCATTTATGTGGAAGAAGCAAACAGATCTCTAAGTTTAAGGCCAGTCAAGGCTATGTAGTGAGTCCCTGTCCTTGTTTTATTTTGTTTTTAATTTTTTTATTATTTTACATATTGATCCCAGTTCCCACTCCCTTCTTCCCTTCTTCTCCCCCCTCCCTCTCTCTCTCCCTCCCTCCCATGCCCGCTTGAACAACCTCCCAGGCCATTTGACCCACTCCCGGTTGGCCTTCCAGGAGGAATATATCCTGGTTCCAATGTCAGAGATCCTCAAGACTTCCCAGGCCTTCTAACTGAGACACATGTTCAGGGGTTCTAAGTCAGTCAAATGCTGGTTTTCCAGGTATAGGTCTGGGGGTCCATTAGCTCCCCCCTTGATCAGGTCAGCTGTCTCTGTGAAATTCTGTAGACTGGTCTTGTCCTCCCTCTCTGTTTCTGGATTCCAGTTTGGCTCAGTGTTTATCTGTGGGTGTCTGCTTCTATTTCCATCAGTTACTAGATGAGGGCTCTATGACAGTGAATAAGTTAGTCCTCAATCTCATTAACAGGGAAGAGATTTTAAATAGCCTGTTCATTGTTGCTCAAAATGTTAGTTGGGGTCAGGCATGTAGATCTCTGGACATTTCTGTAGAGTCAGTTTTGTCTTTGATCCTGTAATTCTTTTATGATCTCTCTTTCCCTCCCTCCCTCCCTCCCTCCCTCCCTCCCTCTCTCTCTCTCTCTCTCTCTCTCTCTCTCTCTCTCTCTCTATGTCTTCTTTCATCTATTCCTCCCCCAACTCAATATACCTAGTTCCAAGTGCTTTCCTGTCCTCCTTTTCTCTTTCTCCTAGCTCCCTCTCCACTCACTGACCCCTCCACTTCCAATATTCTCAGGAGATCATGTTCCTTTCTCCTTTTGTGAGGGACCCTGCATGCATCTCTTAGACTCTGCCTTGCATCCTAGATTCTCTGATGGTATGAATTATAGCCTGATTATCCTTTGACCTATGTCTAAAATCCCTATGTGAGTGAGTACATACCATGTTTCTCTTTTTGTGACTGGGTTACCTCGTTCAGGATGGTTTCTTCAAGTTCCAGCCATTTGTCTGCGAATTTCAAGATTCCATTTTTTTTTTCCTGCAGAGGACTATTTCATTGTGTAAATGAGCCACATCTTCTTTATCCATTCTTTAGTTGAGGAACATCTAGGTTGCTTCCAGGTTTTTGCTATAACAACTAATGGTGCTATGAACATAGTTGAGCACATTTCTTTTATGCATGGATGTGGATCATTTGGTTATATGCCTAAGAGGGGGATTGCCTGGTCCTGTGGTAAACTGATTCCCATTTTCCTGAGGAACTGCCATACTAATATCCAAAATGGCTATAGAAGTTTGCACTCCCACAAGCAGTGGGGGAGTGTTCCCCTTTCTCCACATGCTCTCCAGCATAAGCTGTCACTGGTGTTTCTAATTTTAGCCATTCTGGCAGGAGTAAGATGGTATCTCAAAGTTGTTTTGATTTGCATTTCCCTGATAGCTAAGAATGTTGAGCACTTTCTTAATTGTCTTTCAGCCTTTTTGATTTCCTTTATTGAGAATTCTCTCCTCAATTATGTACCCCATTTTTAATAGAATTATTTGGAATTTTGTTGACTACTTCTTTGAGTTCTTTCTATATTCCTGAGATAAGCCTTCTGGCAGATATAGGGTTGGTGAAGATCCTTTGCCAGTCTGTAGGCTGCCATTTGGTCTTGTCAAATGTGTCCTTTTTCTTACAGGAACTTCATAGTTTGAGGAGGTGCCATTTATTAATTGTCCATCTCAGTCTGTGCTACTGGTGTTATGTTCAGGAAGCATTCCCCTGTACAATTAGATTCAAGGGTACCTCACATTTTGTCATCTAAGAGCTTCACTGTGACTGGATTAATGTTGAGGTCTTTGATCCATTTAGACTTGTGTTTTGTACATGACACACCATTATCCATTTGAGCCAGCACCATTTGTTGAAGTTGCTTTCCACCTTTCATTGTATACTTTTAGCTGGTTTATGAAAAATCAGGTGTTTGTATGTATGTTAATATCGGTAGTTTTTGTTTGATTCCATTGGTTTACCTGTCTATTTTTTTGCCAATATTAGTCTGTTTTCAGGAGTATACCTCTGTAGTAGAGCTTAAAGTCGGAGTGGTGATTCCTCCTGAAGTTCCTTTATTATACAGCGCTATTTTTGCTATCCCGGGTCTTTTGATTTTCTATGTAAAATTGATTATTATCTTTTCATGGTCAGTGAAGAATTGTGGGTAATGTTTTGAATCTATAGATTGCTTTTAACAAGATTGCCATTTTTACTATGTTTATCCTACCCATGTAATAGCATCTGATATTGTTCCATTTTCTGTTATCTTGCTTGATTTCTTTCTTTAAAGACATAAATTTCTTGCTACATAGATCTTTCAGTTGTTTGTAAGCTTTACTCCAAGATACTTTATGTTGTTTTTGGCTATTGTAAAGTGTAATTTTTCTGATTTCTTTCTCAGTCCCTTTGTCATCTGTATATAGTAGGGATACTGATTATTTTGAGTTTATGTTGTATCCTGCTAGTTTGCTGCATGTGTTTATCAGCTGTAGGAGTTACCTGGTAGAGTTTTTTGGGTTGCTTATGTAAATAATAATATCATCTGCAAAAAGAGAAAGTTTGATTTTTTTCTATTCCAAATTTTATCACCTTGATCTACATTTTTTTGGTCTTATTGCTTTAGCTAGAAATTCAAGTACAATATAGAAGAGATATGGACAGAGAGAGTGCAGGCTTGTCTTGTTATTTATTTTAGAGAAATCGCCTTAATTTTCTCTCCATTCAGTTTCATGCTGGCTGTTGGTTTACTGTATGTTGCTTTTATTATGTTTAGTTATGTTCCTGTTATCCCTGATCTCTCCAAGACCTTTATCATGAAAGGGCGCTAAATTTTGTCAAAGGCTTTTTCATTATCTAGGGAGGTGGTCATGTGGTTTTTCTTTTTCAGTTTGTTTATATGATCGAAAACATTGATAGATTTTCTTATGTTAAACCATCCCTACATCCCAGGGATGAAACCCACTTGGTCATCCCTGTGATCTTGGATTCTATTTGCCAGTATATAATTGAATATTTTTGCATCAATGTTCATGAGGGATAATCATCTGTAGTTTTCTTTCTTAGTTGTGTCTTTGTGTGGCTTGGCAATGAAGGTAATTTTGGCCTCGTAAATAGAATTTGGTAATGAACCCTCTGCTCCTATTATGTGGAACAATTTAGGAGTATTGTTATTAACTATTCTTTAAATTTCTGGTAGGAATCTGCACTGAAGATATCTGGCCCTGGGGTTTTTTTTGGTTGGAAGGCTTTTGATGACTGCTTCTATTTCAATTAAGGTTTTATAGTTCTATTTCAATTGTTTGTCTGTTCTTGATTCAATTTTGGTAAGTGATAGTTATCCACAAATTTGTCTATTGCCTGTGAAGTTTCAGATTTTATGTAATACAGTTTTTCAAAATATGACCTGCAAATTTTTGGATTCCCTCAGCGTCTATTGTTATGTCCTCCTTTTTTGTTTCTAATTTGTTAATTTACATGTTCTCTGTTTTTTTTTTTTTCTTGTTAGTTTGGATAAAGGATTTTCTATCTTGTTGATTTCGTCAAAAAAAAAAAAAACCCTACTCTTTGTTAAATTGATTTTTTTTTATTGTTTTCCTGGTTTCTACTAAATTGATTTCAGCCCACAAATTGATTATTTTCTGGCATATAGTCCTCATGGTTGAGTGGGAGAGTTTGATTCTTTTTGTTCTAATGTTTCCAGTTGTACTTTTAATCCTCTAATATGACTATCCTTAATATTTTCTTCATATGAGCACTTAGTGCAATGAATTTTCCATGAACACTGCCTTCACAAAGTGTCTCATAAGTTCAGGTATGTAGTGTCTTCATTCTTGTTGAATTCTAGGAAGTCTTTAATTTCTTCCTTTATTTCTTCTTTGATCCAGGAATTGGGCAATTTCTCACTGTTAAGTTTCCATGAGCTTGTAGGTTTTCTGCAATTTCAACTTTAAAGCTTGGTGATCTCAAAGGTACAGGGGACTATTGACTATTCTATTTTTTTTTTTTGTATCTGTTGTATATTGTTATGCTACCTAGTATGTAGTCAATTTTTTATTTTTATTCTTATTTTGTTATTTTTATTTTTTTACATATTGATTCCAGTTCCCTCTCTCTTCACCCTGCTTCTTTTCCTCACTCCCACCCTCATATGCATTCCCAAAACCCTACCCCCTCATCCCCTTCCCCCACTCCACATGTAGGGTGATGCCATCCAGGAGGGGTCATCTAAATCTGTCAAGTCACTTGTAGTAGGGACTAGGCCCTCCCTCCTGTCTGTACATTAAGACAATATCCCTCCACGGGGGATGTGCCTGCCAAGTTTCTTGTGCAACAGGAATATATCCTGGTTCTACTAGATGAGGACCATTAGACTGCTCAGGCTTTCTAGCAGAGACACATATTCAGGGCATCTGAGTCATCCCATGCTGGATTACTATCATGGGATTAGAAGTCTGGGGGCCCATTAGCTCTTCCTTGTTCATGTAAGCTGTCTCTATGTTTTTCTGCAGCCTGGTCTTGTCCTTCCTCTCTGCATCTGGATTCTAATTCTGTTCAGTGTTTAGTTGTGGGTGTTTGCTTCCTTTCTATCAGCTCGATGAGGGCTCGATGATGGTTGATGAGTTAGTCGTTGATCTCATTATCATGGTTGCCTTTCCACTACTGCTCAAATTGTTAGTTGGGGTGAGACTTGTAGGTTTCTGGACCTATATTGGCTCCCTCTTTTATGGTCTCTCTCTCTTTTCTCTCTTCTATTTCTTCTCCCTTGACTCAATGTTCCTTGTCCCTCATGCTTTTCTCTCCTCCCTTTCTTTTTCTCCTAGTATCCTCTCCACTCACTGCCTTCCCCACTCCACATGTGCTCTGGAGAACTTGCTCCTCCCCCTTTCTGTGAGGAACCTTATAGGAATCTCTTAGAATACACTTTGTATCCTAGTTCCTTTGGCCGTGTGAATTATAGGCTGGTGATCATTTACTCTAGGTCTAAAATCCATATGTGAGTGAGTACATACCGTGGTCCTCTTTTTGTTACTGGGTTACCTCATTCAGGATGGTTTCTTCAAGTTCCATCCACTTGACAACAAATTGCAAAATTCCATTGTTTTTTCTGCACTGTAGTAGTCCACTGTGCAGATGTGCCACATCTTCTTTATCCATTTTTAGTCTAGGAGCATCTAGTTTGCTTCCAATTTCTTGTTAGAACAAATAATACTGCAATGAACATAGTTCAACAGATGTCTTTTTTTCATAGGTATATATCATTTACCTATATGCCTCAGAGGGGAATTGCCGGGTCCTCTGGTCACCTTATTCCCATTTTCCTGAGAAACCTCCATGCTGATATCCAAAATGGCTGTACAAGTTTGCACTGTACACCAGCACTGTAGGAGTGTTCCCCTTTCTCCACAGCCTCTCCAGCATAAGCTGTCATTGGTGTTTCTAATTTTAGCCATTCTGGCAGGAGTAAGATGGTATCTCAAAGTTGTTTTGGTTTGAATTTCCCTGATAGCTAAGGATGTTGAGCACTTTCTTAAGTGTCTTTCAGCTTTTTTGATTTCCTCTATTGAGAATTCTTTCTTCATTTATATACCCCATTTTTAATAGGGATATTTGGTGTTTTGTTGACTAATTTCTTGAGTTCTTTGTATATTTCAGAGATCAGCCCTCTCTCAGATGTAGGATTGGTGAAAATCTTTTCCCAGTCTGTGGGCTGCTCTTTGGTCTTGTCTACTGTGTCCTTTGCCTTAGAAGCTAATTAGTTTGAGGAGATACCATTCAATAATTGTCAATCTCAGTGTATGTGTACTGGACATATGTTCAGGAAGCATTCTCCCATACCAAGCTGTTCAAATGTACATCTCACTTTCTCTTCTAAGAGGTTCAGTGTGGTTGATTTGATGTTGAGGCATTTGACCCATTCAGACTTGAGTTTTGTGTGTGGTGATAGACCTGGATCTATCTGCAGTCTTCTACACATCATCATCCAGTTGTGCAAGCACCGTTTGTTGAAGATAGTTTCCTTCTCCCATTTTATACTTTTAGCTGTTTTGTCAAAAATGAGGTGTTCATAAGTGTGTGGGTTATTATCAGGGTTTTGGATTGGATTCTGTTGATCTACTTGTCTATTTTTATGCCAGTACCAGGCTGTTTTCAGGACTATAGCTCTGTAGTAGCGCTTAAAGTCAGAGTGGTGATTCCTCCTGAAGTTCCTTTATTGTACAGGGTTGTTTTGGCTATCCCGGGTCTTTTTTTTTTTTTCCATATACAATAGATTATTATCCTTTCATGGTCAGTGAAGAATTGTGCTGGAATTTTAATGGGGATTGTATTGAATCTATGGATTGCTTTTGGCAAGATTTCCATTTTTACTATGTTTATCCTACCTATTCAAGAGCATGGGAGATCTTTCCATTTTCTGGTATCTTCTTTAATTTCTTTCTTTAAAGACACAAAGTTCTTATTATATAGGTCTTTCACTTGTTTGGTAAGCGTTATCCCAAGATACTTACTGTTGTTTCTGGCTGTTGTAAAGGGTGATGCTTTTCTGATTTCTTTCTCAGCCCCTTTATCATCTGAATTAAGTAGGGCTACTGAATTTTCTGAGTTTATCCTGTATCCTGCTAGTTTGCTGAATGTGTGTATCAGCTATAAGAGTGCCCTGGTCAAGTTTTTTGGTTGGCTTATGCAAACTATCATATCATCTGCAAATATAGGCAGTTTGCCTCTTCCTTTCTAATTTGTGTCCCATTGATCTCCTTTTGTTGTCTTATTGTTCTACCTAGAACCTCTAGTACAATATTGAAGAAATATGGAGAGAGAGGGCAGCCTTTTCTTGTTCCTGATTTTAGAAGACTCACATTAAACTTTTCTCCATTCAGTTTGATGTTGGTTGTTGGTTTACTGTATGTTGCTTTTATTATGTTTAGATATGTTCCTGTTGTCCTTGATCGCTTCAAGATATTTATCATGAAATTGTGTTGAATTTTCTCGAAGGCTTTTTTTAGCATCTAGGTAGAGGATCATTTACTTTTTTTCTTTTTCAGTTTGTTTATATGATGCATCACATTGATAGATTTTCCTGCACTTCAGACATGAAGCCTTCTTGGTCATGCTGAATGATTTCTCTGATGTATTTTTGGATTCAGTTTGCCAGTATATAATTGAGGATTTTTGCATCAATGTTCATGATGGATATGCGTCTCTAGTTTTCTTTCTTAGTTGTGTTTTTGTGTGTTTCGGCTAGCACGGTCATTGCAGCCTCATAAAAAGAGTTTGGTAATGAACTTTCTGCTTCTATTGTGTGGAACAATTTGAGGAGTATTGGTATTGACGCTTCATTGAATTTTTGGTAGACTTCTGCACTGGAGCCATCTGGCCCTTGGCTTTTTTTTTTTTTTTTTTTTTTGTTGGAAGACTTTTGATGACTGCTTCTATTTTGTTTGGTGTTATAGGTCTATTTATGTTTTTTCTCTGTTCTTGATTTAATTTTGGTAAGTGATAGTTATCTATAAATTTCTCCATTTCCTTCCTTTGAATTTTCAAATTTTGGGGGGTACAGGTTTTCAAAATATGACCTGAAAATTTTCTGGACTTTCTCTGTGTCCATTAGTATGCCACCCCCCCTTTTCCTTTCTGATTTTGTTAATTTGCATGTTCTCTCTCTCTGCATTTTCATTAGTTTGGATAAAGGGTTGTCTATCTTGTTGATATTCTCAAAAAACCAACTCATTGTTGTATTGATTTTTTTAATTGATTTCCTGGTTTCTACTTTATTTATTTCAACCCTCAAATTGATTATTGTGTGGCATCTGTTCCTTTGGGGTGAGTTTGCTTCTTTTTTTTTTTTCTAAAGCTTTTAGATGTGTGGTTAATTCTCTAATGTTACTATTCGTTGTTTTCTTCATATATGCACTTAGTGCAATGAACTTCTTTCATAGCACTGTTTTCAAGGTGTCCCATAAGTAAGGGTATGTTGTGTCCTCATTGAATTTTAGTAAGTTTTTAATTTCTTTCTTTTTTTCTTCTTTGACCCAGGTATGGTGCAATTGCACATTGTTCAGTTTACATGAGTTTGTAGGGTTTCTGTGATTTGCGTTGTTGTTGAATTCCAACTTTACAGTATGGTGGTCTGATAACATACTGGGCAGTATTCCCTTTGTGTGTGGTATCTGTTGAGGTTTGTTATTTCCCCTAGTATGTGTTCGATTTTAAAGAAAGTTCCATATGGAGCAGAGAAGAAAGTATATTCTTCAGTGTTTGGATGGAATGTTCTATAGATTTCTGTTAAGCCCAATTGAGACATATTTTCTGTAAGTAGTTTTGTTTCCTTGTTATGTTTCTGTCTTGTGGTGCTGCCTAGTGCTGATAGTGGGGTTTTGAAGTCTCCCACTATTAGTGTGTGATGTTTCATGTGAGCTGTGAATTTTGTAGCATTTTCTTTTACAAATGTGACAGCCTTTGAATGTACAGCATTGGTGTTTAGAATTTAGACTTTCTGGTGATGGAATTCTCCTCTAATGAATAAGAAATGACCCTTTTCATCTCTATTGACTGATTTTGGTTTGAGGTCTAACTTGTTAGATGTTATCATAGCTACACCTGCTTTCTTTTTGGGTCCATTTGATTGGAGGATCATTTCTCAATCCTTTACCCTGGAGGCAATGTTCATCTGTGAAGCTTAGAAAAGTTTCTTTTATGCAGCAGAAGGACGGATTCTGTCTTCATATCCATTCTGTTAACCTGTGTCTTTTTATAGGCGAGTTAAGACCATTAATGTTGAGGGAAAGTAAGTACCATTGATTGTTTATTCTTGTTTGATTTACATTTGTTTTTGAAAGTGGTATTTTGAATTTATTTGCCCTACTTTTCCAATGGTTCTTTTGAAGTGGGATTATATATTGCCTATGTTTTATGTGTGTAGGGTTAAAATTTTCCTTCCAGAACTTTATGTAAGTCTGGATATCTAGATACATATTGTGGAAACCTGGCTTTTTCATTGAACAAATTGTTTTTTCCATCTATAATGATTGAGGGTTTTGCTGGGTATAGTAGTCTGTGTTGCCATCCGTGATTCTTGAACCAGTAATTACAGGTATATGGCAATATGCCCAGGTTGATTTTCCTGTTTAAAATGTAACTACAGAAAATTTAAAATTCTAGAAATCATGCCCTACTTCATTCCTATCAAACTGTTTTGCCAGTGTCAGACTTTGTGATTTACAACTAATGAGCAGAGTTCCTGGTGCAAGGTTCTTTGAGAGCACCGAATTTCCTCACCAGGAAATGGTGAACTCTGCATATCTACATTGTGGAACATTGATATACCATATTTGTTAAGCATATCATGTTACCTACAATTCTTCTTCATGGAAATTACCGCTTTAAAGGAGAAATTTTATTTAATTCCTGCTACTGAAATGTGCACTGAATGGTAAGCACTGACATCCTTTGATTCATATACATATGTGGTTTTGATCATATTATCCCAGAAGCTCCATGTTACACTAATAAGTCCTAGTCATCATTCAAACTAGCAACAACTTTATCCATAGTTCCAAGGCTGAAACATCCACTCTCAAATGCAATCCAGCCCTTTTCGCAACAAACCTTGTAGGTAAAAGTGTTCCTCCTTCCCATTCTGCCTTTGTCTTTTATTTATAACATTGTTTAATCTTCAAAATCAATTATACTAACTTTACAGGAATCCTGAAGTAGGTTCTTACTCAAGATGTAGGCAAGTGGTATATGTGGCCCAGGAGATCTGCTCTGTTTTAAGGTCTACATTTGAACTCTGATCTTTTCCATGTCTGCTTAGAGGTAGGCTCATAATCATTTTCCGCTCTAACATGTGGGAGTACCTCTCCTAGAGAATATGGAGTCTTTGAGAGGACATAGGTAAGTCACAAACATTTCATTCTTCAAGTGCATTAGCTATGATCAGGATGATCCCAAACAGTCTGAATGAGAACAGGACCAAGGTTAGTTTCAGATACAGGAATATTATTTAATAAGTTTGTTAAGTCTCTGTGCTCATACCTGTGATCACTACAGATTTGAAAGCACACATATGGCTCAGGAAATATTGTGGCATATGTGTCATGAAGATCTGACTGTTTGAGTCAGGGACATTAGACACAGAGAATGGAAGGCAAAAGCCACTTATAAAAACACAGGTCAAAGACACATTTAAGTTGTATGACATCTCTGTACACTAGCCTTTGGATTTTACTTCAAGGCATAAATTGAAAAGGGAGAAGAGACTTGATAAAAATGCCAAATCTTTGAAAATGCAGTTTGTTTGCTCAACTCTGAATAACCACAGTGATAGAACTTGTATGGTGACACTTTGGGCCATATTTCATTTGCAAACTAGTCACTATGTCTATAGATGCAAAAGTGCATTTTTTTGAAGGCCCTACTTTTTGCGGGTGCTGTGTTGAAGGCCATACTTTTTAAAGACAGGTTCTCTTACTGAGGACTGTGTGCATTCATTAGGCAAGACCTGCTGGCCAGGGAGACCCAGGGATTTCTGACTTCATTTCATCAACACTGAACGTGTGTCACCATTCTTGATTTTTCTTTTTTCATATGGGTGCTGTGGGTTGAACTCAGATCCTCATGCATGTATGACAAGATCTTAACAAACTGAGCTCTCTCATAAGTCCCAAACTGCTGTTGTTAATAGATTTTTTTCCCAGTCTGAAGGAATCTCTTATTGTGGTGTTGTCTCCCTAAAAGTAGATGTCCTAAGAACAAGGGTTCATTTTTGGAGCAAAGTGCCCTTGCAAATAAGAGAAGGCCTGTCCACATGCCACCTAGACTGCCCCCTCGGTAGCTGACTTTGTCCTACTCCTAACAGGGATGATGGAGAAAGACTTCATAGGGGGCCCTCTGGCTTGGCGACCTTAGCCAATGGAAAGAGAAAATGTCAGGAAGTTTCCTATCATGCTGGGGCGCTATTATGAGCACGTGGCAAAGGCAGACCCATCCCTACAGGGACCCAGGGCATGGCCACGCCCCCTCGCCTCCGGCCATGTCCTCCAGCCTGCTGGCATCCTGCTTCAGATGAGTCCAGAGTTGAGGTTTCCTCAGAGGCAGCACATCCACTTCCTGGCCGCGTCAGTTGGAGTCAGGGTTCTGAAGCTGTTAAGTGGACCACATGTGCAGTATGGGAGACCAGCGACTGGCAGCGAGCAGGCCTACCCGCCTCAGCTTTTCCTGGTCTCTGCCAACTCTTCCTGCATTGGCTTCCACAGAGGTGCTTGATGGTTTCGCCCCCTTCTTCCTTGTCATTGATGCTTTTCTCATCAGTGCCCAGAACCCAAACCGGGGTAGCCCGGGGGTGTGGTGTCAGAGGCAAAGGCAGCTAGGCTGGCTTCCAGGGCTGCTGCGGTTCTGCTGCGAGGACTGTGCGGACTGGCAGGATGCCTCTGTGTGGGCAGGCAGCCTGAGCTTTGTCGCCACCCAGGAATTCACCATGCACATCTCCTTTCTGCTGCTGCCTAATGGGCTGTGGGCCTCAGCCCTGCTGAGAGTGCCTTTTCTACCCCGCTGTGGACCCAGCTCGGCATCTGCCCCTGTGTTTTGCCCATGGTGGCTGGAGTTCCTCATGAGCAAGTAGGGTTGGTTCCTGCATGAGCTGCATGTAGAGTTTGCCTTGGAGAATGACCTGAGCAGAGGCAGCATCTTGGGCGATGGCAGTGGTGGAGGAGGCACTGACAATGCCACTGGAGGTGAGGAAGGTGAGGTGATGTATCTCTTTTCTCGCTGGCTGGAAGTGCTGTGCATCTACTTGCAGCTGATCTTATGCTTGCTGCTCAGCAACCAAAACAACAGATAGGCTTGCCTGAAGACAACGAGGGTGTCTCACTTCCCCTGCCTGGGGAAAATTCCATGGGATAAACCAGCAGGTCTTAAAGTGGTTTCTGTAGATGCAGCTGTCGGTTCTGCCATGGCTATTTCCTGAGACAAGGGGTGATTGGGGGACTTGACCTGACATTTATCAGACACCATTCCAGGCTCCTCCCAGGCAGGGTTCATTCATCCATTCTTGGCAGTGAGGTAGAGCAATGTCATAGCTAGGGACCAGCTGATTTATTCTGAAATCAACTAGACCTGCAAAGGTGCTGTAGGTGAAGAGCAACTGTGAGTCCAGTAAGAACCATTTTTCACAGTTCTTTTGGGTGGATATATAACATGTATACACAATAGTAGTATACCACATTTTGTCTCCAATTCTCTTTTTCTCTGTCACCCTTACCAGGTAATCTTCTGTGCTAACATATTTGTGAGGCCACATGTGTCTGCCCTTCTGGGTCTGCTAATCACTTCTCTGTTCACAACTGTCAGTCATCTGTGATTGTCAGGTTTTCCTTACAGAATAGTGTCTGTGTGTGTGTGTGTGTGTGTGTGTGTGTCTGTCTGTCTGTCTCTCTCACTATATGGGTGATTGTTTTGTTTGTACTCTAGGGTATTCCTTTTTAACTGATTAATTTTGGACTGAGGTTTAGCCTTGGTAAGTATTCATTTCTGGCATACTGGAAGCCATGGGTTTAGTTCCCAACAACAATTAATTGGCAATGGTAGCACACCTGTTCTTTAATACTTGGAAAAGGCAAAAGGATCCCAGTTTAAGGTCACCTTGGCTGTTTATTTAGTCAGACCCTCCAAGGGGAAGACAGCTGGGGAGGTTCTAGATGGTGTGTGTTGATGCCTGGAAAGAGTCAAGCCCATCATCCCTAGGGTTGTTTTTGAAAGAGCAGCTTTCTTCATGGGCTCAAACTGCATCATTGTAACTGAATATAAAAGACAGGAAGGGTTTATATTTCAACCCTGAAGCCCTGTCAGTTGTTTTGACCACTCCTCCTCCCCCACAGGACAAGCTGCAGACCTGTGTTTTTCCTTTGCAGGGAAATGTTTCTACAGACCCAGTGCAAATAGATAAATCATAAACTTGAAGTGAGGGTAAAGCACCCAACCCAGGGTCATTGATACTCTCTTTTAGATCGATTTTTTTTTAATCTGTGGTAGGGATTATGTCCTTCACCCAGATCCTAAATCAATACATAGAGATTTATTCTTCCTTATGAACACCTGGACTTAACTCAGCTTTTATCTAGTCAGCTTTTCTAAATTAAATTATCCCATTTCTCTTTAACTATGCTTACCCTCTGGGCTTTTTTCCTTTTATTATTCTATTGCCTTTCTTTCCTTCTTACTCCTTGGCTGTCCACTGGTATCCTCCTCCTATTCCCTTGTCGTACCTTGATCTTCTTTAGGTTTCTTCTCCTATTTGTTCTCTCTGCATGCCAGCTCTGCCTATACTTTCCCCTGCCTAGCTATTGTCCTGTTGAGCTCTTTATTAAACCAATCAGGTGTTTTAGACGGGCAAAGTAACACAGTTTTACAGAGTTAAACAAATGCAATATAAAAGAGTGCAACACATATAAAATATTCCACATTCTTCTTTTCTAGACACTATCCTTATTCGCTAACTCTCCTGGCGTTAAGGTCTGTGGAATCTCCTCATAACTCCTGTTTGAAAACTAATGTTTCACCACACTTAGTCCCTCAGTAAGCACAATTATAAGTTGCCAGAAAACATTGTTGGAAGCTTTCTGCTTTGTATTTTATGGTAGCCAGTTTCATATGAATAGAGTTGGCCACAGCCACCTGTGCATGTGTTTGTATCAGCCCTGTGGTTGATGCATGCTTATTTGCTTATCTTCTTTGTCTTGAAGCTTGTGGCAGCAGTGTCTGAAGATATGACAGCAAGCTTTGATCCTAGTGAGCCATCTATTAATATAAGTGTTTCAACATGGACTTATCTTACTGGAAAGAGGGTCCTGACCTTTTCTCTCAAGTCTTTATATCTTGAATACCTAACTACAACTCCCAGAATCCTCCTTTCCAATCTGCACCTATCTTGATTTCCTATTTCCTACTGGTTAGTGACTTGGTTATTTACTAACTAATAAGAGATGCATATTTACAGAATGACATCTCCCATCAATATTTCATAGACTTTCATTTTGTTTATTAACCATAGGAGAATTAATAATGGTGGCTCCTTAAAATACTTTGATTTAGGGCCAAATATATGTTGTCTCTAGAATGAGACTGCTTCAGAGACTTAAATATGATAACACACAGTGTCAAATTTGAATAGATCTTACTATGTAGCAGATTTTCATTGGGAATAGAATGCTTTTGGGTAATTCATTTACAGTACAGCCATAAGAAATTTGGTATATTAAAGCTGGTAGTAAAAGTCATATAGATTTACTGGAAGGTATATTTGTGTTAATGTAATTTTGTTAAAAATTACTTTCTGATTCAAAGCCGACTTTATTGGAACAGGTAGTATTTTTTTTATTTAATATCTTGTGTTTGTATATAATTTAAAACCTTATAACACTTGTGTCATAATAATAATAATCTTTCTTTTGATTTCTCAGTAAGAGAGAAAAGACTGGCTCTTGAACTTTCAAGGCAAATCAAAGAGAAATGTGATCTAATTGAGAAAGTGAGCCTTGCTCAAGAGCAGGTAAGAGGTGTTTGAAAATACCATCCACCACTTTGTGGAGCTTATGGGTTATTTTGTGCTGTAAGTGCTTTGTTTCAGAGAAGTGCTCTATTGCTCCTCACCTTCATCACTTACCCATTTTCTTTGTAGTCCCCCTGGTGATATGTAGTGCTTTTCTTCTCTGAGTAACTAGTTGGAGCACCTTGATTTGATTGTTGTTCATTTATATATTCTGAAATGGCCTTTTAAGTCTGTTTCATCCCAAAAGATGACTTTGTTTTTATTGTGTGTGTATATTTATGTCTCTGTGTGTGCATGTACCTAGAAGGTGTGGTGATCATAGGATGTGGAGGAGTCATTTTTCTCCTTTTATAAAGTGGGTCTCTGGCATTGAACTCAGGTTATCAGTCTTGTCAGAAATCTCTTTAATTACTGAGACAACTCATTGGCTCATTTCCATCATAATCTTTTTCTCTTTATGCCATTAGATGAGGGCTTTTGCTTTTTAATATTTTATATATTATATGTAAATTTTTGTTAGAAATATGGATTGCAAATATCTTCTACTCTGTGGCTTACATTTCTGTTTTGTTTGGTGTCTCAGATGATAAAGGTTTCAAATTTTAATTTTAATGTATTGTGAAGTGTCATGAAATTTTTTGCTTATCAAGATGCAAAGGTATTTTTGCCTGTTATCATGTAGAGACTATTTACTGTTTTCATTTGGGCAGTGTATTAGATTGCTACTGCTGCTGTGCCAAAATACTACTTTAGCAGCAGGAGTGAATTTCTTTACAGTTCTGGGAACAAGTCCATGGAGAATTAGGCAGGCTTTGCTTCTTCTGTGGCCTGTCCCTTGACTTGTTGTTAGTGCTGTCTGCTTGTTGTGTCTCACTCAGTCCCAATGCTCTTATTGTAGGGAATCAGTAATATTAGGTAAGGGGCATCTTAACTATCACATTTATGCTTATTATTTCGAAGGGCTTTGTCTCCAAATAGCACAAATTCTGAGATGTAAGAGACAGGATTTCTCTGTTTAGCCCTGGGTGTCCTGAAACTCACACTGTACACCTGGCTGGTCTCAACCTCACGGATTTTTATCTTCTTTACGTATTTTATTTGTCACATGATGTAAATATCTTATATCCAGTCACCACACATTACTCTCTTGAAAGACTGGAGAAGCCATTAATCTTTTCAGTGAATAATAGATGACTCACTTCTTTTGATATGATTTAGTCACTCTTGCTGCTAGAGTTTTCATTCCCAGCAGACTTGGGACAACATTGTTTGTTACAAGGGTAAAGTTCTGCAAAATGTTGTTCAGGATGGTGGTTGCAGCTTTTTTTGAGGAACTGGCTATGATCTGCACGGTGTTTAGATTTCAAAAGTAAGCTCAAAAAATCCAAGGGAAGTTTACATATGTGGAAATAGATTCTGTTTGTCTTTTTGGTATCTATTTAGATACAATTTGAGATAAAATTTGTATTTTCACTCACATGTTGCCTTGTTAACTTGACAAGTTGTTAATAGAAGCACAGAGTTTAGAGGTAAAAATAAGTATGATTGAAAAGCTAAGGAGAAGATTGTTATTAAAATAAGTTTTCTCAAAATTAATTATTTTAGAGAAATATGAAATGTTATATCTGGATCTTAAACCATACAGAATAAGTCAGAGGAAACAAAAACAGTTAGAGTTCATGTTATTAACTTTTTTTAGGGATGCAAAATAAGCTTATCAGAATCTATAGATTTATAGAAATAATTCATTCTGTACACCTAAGAATGCATTGAAAAGACCATTCCTTTTTTTGACATAGTTTGCTCCATGAAAGAGACATAGAACTCTCACAAATTTGAGCATAGTAGGACACAAGTAAGTTGTGACCATATTATTATTTTTTTTGTTACCTTGGTAGTATGCATTAACTAAAACTAGACCTGAGGTTTACATTGTAAATAGTGGCATGGTGTTAAATATTTAATACCTTTCTATGGACCATTCCCTTTCTACACACTCCACCATGGCCAGTTTTCAGGCAGTAACATGATCTCACTGAATGGAGAGTTTAGGAGAGATGGACAGTTAACAATTCTCCTGTTTCAGAGGACACAATGATTCGTGTTAGCAGATAGATTATGATGAGATGAAGTGCCTCGATACTGTTTCAGATGGAAGGTTTGTAAACATTAAGTTGTGAGCCTGTTTAGTAAGTAGAATCAGCCTATTCCTACCAATGATAAAATAGAAAAGAAATCATGCCCCTTTGATTTATGCTTCAGTAAAATGTGGAAGTTCTGTCATCCTCTGGATTCAGTAGGAAGCCTGTGTCTTATGATTTAGTATGCCCTTGTAGAATCCAGAAGAAGTTTAGACTCCATATACATCCTATAATTTTTCTCTATTTGGACATAAAAGTTTTATTGGAATGCAAGTGTATTAATTCCTTCAGGGGTAGTCTTTGTCATGGTTGCTGATGGGAGACTGGAATATATTTTTTATAGAAGTTGCTGGCAATCGCTAGACCTGCTGTCATTTTAATATTAGGAAATTAACAAATGTATAAAGTGTTTATGAATTTGTTTATTTATACTCAACTGACTTTGACCCAAACTAAAAACTCTTATGTCTGGCTTGTAAAAGTTAAAAGTTAGCTTTCTATTTTAGGCAACCTATAAAATAGAGAAAGATAAATCCAAACTCCAGGATGAAATATTCCTCGTAGAAAAGAAAGTAGAAGAAGGGAGAGCTCAGCATTATGAATGAGATGAATTCGTGAGTCTTGTGTATTCCCAGAGAATTATGGATCTTACATATTAATATGATATTGATTAAAATATTACATGAAAGCCAGCCATAGTGGTGCCAATCATGTGTTGACAGCACTTGGGTGGAGGATGCAAGAGTTCCAAGCTGTTCTTGTCTGCACAGGGAGGGGACACACTATTTTCAAAAATATAAATAAATGAAATTAATAAATTAAACTAAAAAACAACCAACCAAATAATAAATCTAATCAAAGAAAAATTAAACAAAACAAGAAATTAATGTATGTAAAAATAGAATGTAGGCCAGGTATTGCTTGCAAACAATTTCAATCCCAGCACTCAGGAAGCAGAGGCAGAGGCAGACAGATCTCTGTGAGTTTGAGGCCAGCCTTCTCTATGGAGCTAATTCTAGAACAGGTCCTAAAACAATACATAAACACCCTGTCTTGAACCCTCACCAACAAAAAATAAAAATGTATGTAGAAGACCATGAGAACAAAAATTTCCACATCTGATATTATTACCTATGTTTGCTTGTATGTTGCTTTGCTTATTGTTTTCAAGACAAACAGCCCTGTATAAAAGCCCTGGCTGTCTTGAAACTCACTGTGTAGACCATGCTGGCCTGGAACTCATAGAGGTCCACCCTCCTCTGCCTGGTGTTTGCTGGGATTAAAGGCATGTTCCCCCACTGCTCCTAAAATTTTACTTTTTAGATGTTATGAATATAAGTGGTGTTTCATATTACTGTTTTCTTCTTATTTCCATTTGATGAGACAGTCTTAGAATACAGCCCTGTCTCTATAACTGTATAACTGTATAATTGAGTCTCAAACTCCTGACCTTCCTGCCTGTGACTCCTAAGTGCTGGGATTACAAGTGTATTCCCCAACGCTTTTACATGGAAAATTTCCATATTTACTGTAGAAGTAGCCATATATACTATGACTTCAATTATCATAGTGAAGGATATATACTTATATATACACATATATAACACACACATACACACACACATATATATATTATATACATATATTTACTTAGAATATTTATAAATGTTTTACTCCAAATTCTTGTATAAGCAAACACTTGATGTGTGTAAGATTATTTAAAATATGAATTAGTAGGTTCATGTTGAACCTGAAAAGTGCTATGATACATTGAATTTGTGTAGAAATACTATTATTACATAATTTGTAAAATCCTTGTAAACATAAGGTAAGAAATCTGACAAGGCCTCTTTGCTGGCCTCTCACTTTTATTAATAATCAATTAACAGTGTACTAACTAATGCATGTTTTCTTGGAGCAAAAGGGCCTCATTAAATACTTACTGACTGATACTGTCATTTCAGATGAGTGATATTTCAAAAGCAAAACAATCTCTAGAAAATGAATCAAAAGTCTATCAAATCACAACTAGATGGAGTAAGTTAAGTTGAATTACTTAAATCGGTCTGTTACTTTTGAAGAACATTTAGGTTTTTATATTATTATTAGGTATATTAATGAGAGTTTTCTAGAGGAATAGAACTTAGGGGATGGCAGCCAGCTATCTATCTATCTATCTATCTATCTATCTATCTATCTCATCTATCTATCTAATCTATCTTTCTAAAGGGAATTTAATTAGAGTGATTGTCAGGCTGCATTCTGGTTATTCCAGCAATGAAAGTCTAACAACAGAGATTCTAAGAATCCAGTATTTGCTCAGTGTATGAGGCTAGATGTCTCATCTGATACTCAGTATACACAGCAATCCCAAAGACGTAGGCTATAATGCCAGTGGGAGTGAGGACAAGCAAGCTTCCTACTTCCATGTCCTTTAGATAGCCTGCTAAGGTGTAGCCCCAAATATAGGCGGATCTCCCCATCTCAAAAGGTCCAGATTAAAAGTGAGTCTTCCCTTTTGAAATGATTTAATTTAGAAAATTTTCTAACAGCTTCCTTGGGATTTAGTTAATTCAAAATGTCATTGACAACCAAGAATAGCCATCATATTAGGTGAGAAAAATATTACATAAAGATTTGAAATATAGCAGATATTAAATATGCATTTAATTTTAACTGAGTAACTTTGAATGAAATTCATTTTCACCTGAATATATTTAAACTAGGACTGTATCTGAGCACTCTTTAAGTTGTGTTAACATGTAATGATAGTAAATATAGTTACTTCCTGAAGTATGCAGTTTAGCGCAGGAGACAGAATAAGTGGTGTGGGATCTTTCTGGAATATCTACTCCTGAACTAGTGAGCATGAAAGAGCGTTGTCACCAGTGTACTGTCTGCATGACACTTCCTGAAAGCCTCAATTCTGGTTCCGGTTTCTTTTCTAAAATCACAAAGTGGGCAGGGAAGCTAGCTAGAGTTTTCTGAAGTGTACATGGCAGTAGCAGGTGGCTAAGGGCAACAACCCATTGTTTCAGCTATTTCTCCAGGTTATTCCCTTCCTGGTAGCAAATGAAGCCATGCATAGAAAATAGTCAGTACAGGCAGTGTTTTAAGTAAGTCACTAAATAAACCAATATGTCGGTATTTAGTAATTGTTCTTTTCTATTTCAGTAGTTAACAAAAATGTCTGCATACTACATGGAAGGTTCAATAATTTGCTCAAGTCATGTTGCAAATGAGTGTTGTATAAAATTAGGGTTGATATTTCCTCTGCTGTTAATAGTGGAATGTTTTGGCCTTAGATTAAATTTCATGTTCTTTATTGGAGACACAAACAGGAGGTTTTCTGTTAACTTGTTATAAACTGTGTATTTCTATGATTTAAGCCAATATTTGAAATCAATGAAAAAATAACTTAAGGGAGTAATAAGAGATACCTTGAATGAAAATTCTCAAATTCTGGAAAACCTGCAGCAGTTTTGTAATATACAGATATTCTCTGTTTGATCTGAATATAGCCTCTCAAGATCTGGGCAACACATGACTTTCATTGTTGTCTTGTAATGTTTTATGAAATAGTACAAATCACTAGGTGGGTTTGGGTGGTGTATGTAATCCTTGCATTTTGGCAGGCTGAGGCAGTAAAAAGGCAAATTTAAAGCCAATGTGGGCTATATAAGCAGAACTTGTCTCCAAAAAGCACATAGGCTGAGTCTATGGCTTACAGGTTAAGAACACAGGCTGCTCTCCTAGAGAACTTGGGTTTGATTCACACAGCACCTGAGTGATGGCTCACAACCATTCTTAACTTCAATTTCAAGGGATCTGAAGCCCAATTCTATCCTTCCAGAGATAGCATTTCGTAGTAGCAATGGAGCCAGTCCTGGAACTCACTCTATTGACCAGGTTGGCTTGGAGCTGACAGAGGTCCACCTCTCACTGCCATTGGAGTTCTGGGTTAAAGGCCTGTGGCCCCACCTCCTGTTTTATGTTTATTTTACAAAATGCCTGTTTTGATATGCCCTAACTGTACTTGTGTTTGAGCATTCAACAGGCAGAGTGTTACTACCATGCGTAAAGATTTCTATTGAGCTCTAAGGAGTACTTAAAATAGGGAATAATCAGCTCCTACACTGGTGTGGAAAAATTAGCTTATTCCCAGGTTTTCTGGAATGTCATGGACCACTTTCCTCACTGCCTGACACTCCCAGGAATAGAAATGTGCATGATGCAGCTTTACTGACTGCTGATTGTCATTTTGTTTCAGAAGGCAACTTTGCCCACCTCTGGTCATTCTGAATGCAAAGCAGCTGACTCTGGCATGACTCCTCCAATGGTTCCAAAGGTTAGAGGCCCTAGAGTCCCTAAAGGACCTGCCTTTCCAGGAAATTCAAGAGGCCAGATCACACCACCTCCTCCTCCAGGAAACATCAGTGGAGGTCCTGGATAGTATGTCCCACCATGGGATTTTGGAGGCCCATAGTTTCCTCCAATGCCAGGTAGGCATTGCTTAAAAAGTCCATGTGTGTGTCAATATTTATCTGTGCTTTCCTTCAAGTTTGTTTCCTGTTACTGAGATAAACACTGGCTAGTACCATATTGAGAGGGAAAAAGTTGTGGAGGCTAACAGGTTACAGTCCAGCAACAAATGAAATCAAGGCTTCACCTTGATACACTTTAGGGTATTTTGAAATTGTACTTTGCTGTGATAGGCCAGAAGATCAGTAAATTTACAAGCAGATTTTTTTTTTGTTTTTTGTTTTTGTTGTTTTTTGTTGTTGTGGTCTTGTTTTATTCTCCCCAAGGCAGGGTTTCCCTATAGCTTTGGATCCTAGTATGAGTGTTTGGAAAACAGAATTGGGGCTGGAGCTAGTGGGTTAAAACGTGTATGGTACAGGGTTCAACTTCCACTGTCTTCTACCCATATCTTGGAACAGGGGGTAATGTGTACCAACCAATGGACTTTCCATCTGACCTTCCCCCAAGAACCCAGGTTTTCCTGACTCTCATACGCTAAAGTAGAAAAGAGCTCTCTCCAGATGTGATTCCCCCTTTCCAACAACCTGCACCTGAATCTCTAGCCTGCACTGGGACCTCCTGAAACACAAGGAGATTTGGTACTTTCCACGGCAGTCATTTCTTCTCATTTTCAATTTTAGCAGCTGTGATTCCTAATGATTCTGTTATTGTTGAGATAGAAGCTTAATGTGATTATATTTTCAGGATAGTAGTTTGTAAAGATAAATGATGTATATATTTATCTTAATGAGTAAATTATTTCTATATATGTTATTATGGATAGTAGCTTTTACTTTTATTATCAGCACATCCATAATCTTTGTAGTTTTATTCATGTAATCTTATAATTGTGGATATCTTAAACTCAAACTGCTGTGTCTTTAGACTAGAAATGTGTAAAAAACATCTTGTGGTAGACAAGTGTAAAGTTAACTGTATGTGTAATCAAATACATTTGAATTGAATTAAAGACTTGTTTGCCATTGATTACAATTAAACCTTCCAATGTCCTATAAACTTGGTCCCATAAATTAGTCATTTTACTTTTTATAAAATAGGGCCTGGAGTTAGTGGTTATTAAGTGTGCAGTACAGGATTATCTCCTTCCACTGTACTTCACCGTCTCTTTGAACAGGGAGAAATATGTATGCACTAAGGGGCTTTACATCTCATTTTCCTCCAAGAGCTGGGTTCTTTCCCTCATTATTTAATCCTCAAGAAAATCTATGGGGATATTTTTGTACAAGAGAGTTCATTGGCCCACCATATCCTCCAATGCCAAGTAGGCTATTTTAGAGGTACTTGTATGTGTCAATGTTTGCCTGTGCTTTCCATCAAGTGTGGTTCCTGTTACTGTGCTAAACTCTGGCCCCAACCAACTTGAGGGGGTGTTTGTATTGCTCAAGTTACAGTTCAGCAACAAAGGAAGTCAAGGATTCACCTTGTTTCTTCTTAAGGAATTTTGAATTTTTACTGCATTTAATAGGTCAGAAAATCAGTGAATTTACCAGAGCATTTTGTTTTTGGATTTGCTTTTCCCACGTTAGGCTTTCTTTATGGATTTTGAGCCTGTCCTTGAACTCAATCTGTAGATGAGGTCAGATGCTTACCTGTCAAGTTAGGACAAGCACAGGTGAATCTGATGGTGAAGTTCTCATTGATCCTATGTAGTTAAGAAGTGTACTTTTCAATGTCAATTTTTGTTTTGGAGTCAAAATACTGTGGTATGAGTGTTTGGATATCAGAATAGGGTCTTGACCTAGAGGATGAAAAAATGTACAGTATTTGGTTTCAGCATGCACTATCCTTTACCCATGTCTTCAAACAGGGAGAAATGAATATGAACCATGGGGCTTTCTACCTACCTTACTCCAAGAGCTGGATTCTTCCTCCCACCCCCATATCCCCCAGAAAACCTCTACAGAGATCCAAGACATTGTTTTCCACCATGCAATTTAGCTAACCCACCATTTCAACCATTTCCAGGTAGGATGTTTTAAAGTCTATGTATGTGTCAACATTTATCTGTGCTGTTCAAGTTTGGTTACTGTTACTGTGAGAATCACTGGCCAGAACCAATGTGAGGAGGAAAGGGTTTATATGGCTCACAAATTACAACATAGCAACAAAAGAAGTCAAGCATTCATCTTGACCCAACTTAGGGAAATTTGAATTATAAATGTAGTATGATAGGTCTGAAAATCAGTATATTTTCTACCAGGTTTATTTTTAGTTTTTCCACCAATGCTGAGTTTTTCCATATCTTTGGAGCTTGTCCTAGAACTCACTTTGTAGACTAGGTTTGTCTGGAATGCATAGAGATCCACATGGCTCTGTTCCAAGTGCTGGGATTAATGGCTTGTGCCACCAATGCCCAGCTTTAATCAGTTTTTAGGTTAAAATTTTGTGTATTTCATTTTGTAGAATTATATAGAGGTCATTATTTAAAGTAATTACTTATATTTTTGTCTTAAGATTACTGTCAAGTGTTTAGTATGTCTCCTATATAGTAGTTCCCACATGAACATATTTAAAATCTAAGATCATATATAGTTATTTGTTGAATTCCTTGAAATTCCTTCCTATGCTTATATTTTAAAATAAAAGTATTTTATTGATTTTACAGCATACTTTCCCCTTTGAAATCATAAGTTTTACACAGTATATCATGTTTGCAATACTGGACAAGAAGCAGCTCGGTTGTCCTAGGTGGAATTACAGGAAATGTTTCTTGTAGGACATCAGGTCGGGGGTCACTGATCTGAACATTAACTTTAAGTATTTTTCTACATGGAAACACTCTTTTACATTCAGTCTCCAGTGTATTGTTATCTGGGTAGCTGCCAAGATAGGACAAACACACCTGAAAGTATTGGTGATGTACTCATATTTCTGTGTAGCTACCATGTCCATTTTTCAATGTCAAGATTTATTTGTAAGATTAAATATTGTGGTGTGATATTTGGAGCTAGTATTTTAAAAAGTGTGCAGTACTGGGGTTCAACTTCCATTTTCCTTTACACATATCTAGGAACATGGGGAAATATGTAGGAACCAAGGGATATTCCATTTTACCCTTCACCAAAAGCAGAGTTTTCAACTCCTCTCACATCCTGAAAATAGAAATGAGTTCGATCTAGACTTGAGTCCCCATGCCAAACAAACTGCACCTGAACCTCCATTCTGCACTGGAACCTCCTGAAACACAAGGAGACCTGGATGTTTCCTTGGCAGTCATTTCTTCTCATTTTCAGTTTTAGCAACTGCTGTTGCTTATTTGATTCTTTTGTTGCTCAAATGGAATCTTAATGCAATTGTAAATTCTGGATAATATTTTGTATGAAGGATGATTTAAATATGTATCTTATGAGTAAATTATTTCCATGTTATTTCATTCTGTATGGTATCTTTGCTTTTCATTATTACCTCATACATAATTATTATGCTATTATATGTGTAACCTTATAGTTGTGGATACCTTAATCTCAAAAGGTTATGTCTATATACCTGTGTTGTGTAGAAAGTTCTAGTTGTAGACAAATGTAAAGTTAACTGTAAATTTAATATGAATTTTAATTGAATAAATGTTTTGTTTCACATTGAGAGTAATAAAACTAGGCAGTATCCCATTATCATGGTTGCATAAATTAGGACCTTTTACCAGTACAGTTAATTCAGCTGTTCCAGAGGGAAGTGTCTGTGGCTGGAGAGATGGTGGCTCAGTGGTTAAGACTGGCTGCTACTCTAGACCAGATGACTTGGGCTTGGTTCCCAGCATCCACATTGCAGTTCACTGCAAGGCATTTCTCTCTCCTGGGAGGTGTGCCTTCCTGTTAACTACTCTCTTTGGCTTGTATCCTATGACTCTGTCAATTCTAACATGTTATTTCTGTGTATCACATGCATGCATGATGACTGAGAAGGACAATGCATGGCATCAGACCCCCTGGAATTGGTTTTACAGATGGCTGTGAGCTGCTGTGTAGTTGTTGGGAATTAAGCACAGGTCCTATGGAAATAAAGCCATAGGAGTTGTGCTTAACCATGGGAACCATCTCTCATATATCAGGGATGTCATCTATTGTATGTGCTGATGCTAATTTTTTGTGCCTTGTAAGGGTTTCTGATATCTGGCTAGAATACAAACTGTACTCTGTTCCATGTCTAACTTCTCATTGTTTTTAAGACATTTATGTATATCCTCTTTAGCAGTCAAGGATATTAGGCAGGCAAATGGTAATGGATATGTAAAAGTCTACCAGTAAAATAATTTGTGTTCTTGTTCATAATTGTTGCCTCATGTGATCAGTTTTCACTCAGTAGATTCAATCTGTCAGGACCTCTTCAACTATCACTACCCACCAAAGCTGTTAAAGATATATATATATATATATATATATATATATATACAATATATATATATATATTGTAGCTATTAAACTGAAATCATGATTTTCACCATGTCACAGAGACTCCACAAGAGTTGGTGTGGCAATTAACCACTGAACCCATTGCTCCAGCCGTATCTTGTGTTATATTTCCAGGTATCCCATCTGACCTGATGTATGTGTTGAAGGTAAGCTTTGCTGCCATAGTAAGGTTTTCTTGTATCTGGCTGTATTACAATCTTTACTCTTCTCCATATACAACTTCTCATTGTTGTTATGTCATTTACATAATCTGGTTTAGCAGTGAAGGCTATTAGGCAGGAAAATGGCAATAGATATGTAATTACTAGCAATAAAATAATTTGGGTCTTGTTCTTAACTAGTTACTTTATTTACGCCTTTCACATTTGTTGATTGAATCTCTCGGGACTTCTTCAACAATCACTCACTATCCATTGAACTGGGAAAGATGTGTATCTACTATAGGTATTAGAGTAAATCATATTAAGAAAGTATAAGTTTCAAACATTTAAATTTATTTTTTTCATTCATAGATGTTTTTCCATTTTTTAATTATTTTTATATTACATACCCATCCCAGTTCCCTCTCCCTCCCACCCTCTTTCCCTCTCTCCTGCCGTCCCATGCCCCATGACCATTCTTCCCTCCCATCCCCTCCCCAATCTACATGTAGGGTGATGCCTTTCAGGAGGGGTCATCTAAATCTGTCAAATCATTTGGCATAGAGACTAGGCCTTCTCTCCTGTCTCTACATTAAGGGAATATCCCTCCATGAGGATTGTGCTCCCAAAGTCTTTTTGTTTACAAGGGATATATCCTGGTTCCAATGTCCGAGTTCCCTTTGACTGCCCAGGCCTTCTAACTGAGACTCATGTTCAGGGGGTCTGAGTCAGTCCAATGCTGGATTTCTAAGTATCAGTGTTGGGCCCATTAGCTCCTCCTTCTTAGGGTCAACTTTCTCTATGTGTTTCTGTAGCCTGGTCCTGTCCTCCCTCTCTGCATCTGGATTCGTGTTTGACTCAGTGTTTAGTTGTGGGTGTTTGACTCT
Source organism: Phodopus roborovskii (assembly GCF_943737965.1). Taxonomy (NCBI): domain Eukaryota; kingdom Metazoa; phylum Chordata; class Mammalia; order Rodentia; family Cricetidae; genus Phodopus; species Phodopus roborovskii. The sequence continues at coordinate 129,533 of NW_026126763.1, read as the reverse complement.
GTTTCCATCAGCTATTATATGAACAATCCATGATGTTGGATAAGTTAGACTTCGATCTCATTATCAGGGAAAGGCATTTATGGTAGCCTTTCCACTGGTGCTCAAATTGTTAGTTGGGGTCACTGTAGGACGTCTGGACATTTCTCCAGGTTCAGTTTTCTCTTTGAAACTATAATGGCTCCTGCTTCTCTCTCTCTCTCTCCCTGTCTCTCTCGTTTCTCTTATCTATTGACCTTTGACTCAGTCTTTCTAGTCCCTTTCCCATCTGTGAGGATCCTCATATGAATCTCTTAGAATCCTCCTTGTATACTAGTTCCTTTGGCAGTGTGAATTATAGGCTGATGATCATTTGCTCTATGTCTAAAATCCATGTACGAGCGAGTACATACCATGTTCCTCTTTTGATTAATAGGTTACCTCATTCAGGATGATTTTTTTCAAGTTCCATCCACTTGTCTGTGACTCAAGTTCCATCCACTTGCCACTTGCCTGAATCAATCAATACTTCTAGTCCCTTTCCCATCTGTGAGGATCCTCATATGAATCTCTTAGAATCCTCCTTGTATACTAGTTTCTCTGGCAGTGTGAATTATAGGCTGGTGATCCTTTGCTCTATGTCTAAAATCCGTATATGAGCAAGTACATACCATGTTCCCCTATTTGTGAATGGGTTACCTCATTCATGATGCTTTCTTCAAGTTCCATCCACTTGCCTGGGAATTTCAAGATTCCATGTTTTTTTCCTCAGAGTAGGATTTCATTGTGTAAATGTGCCACATCGTCTTTATCCATTCTTCAGTTGAGGGGCATCTAGGTTGCTTCCAGATTTTTGCAATTACAAATAAGGCTGCTATGAACATAGTGGAACAGATGTCTTTGTTGTATGGATGTGTATCATTTGTATATATGCCTAAGAGTTGGATTGTCGGATCCTGTGGTAGACTGATTCCTATTTTCCTGAGGAACTGCCTGTTTTGAGAGTTCTCCATTCATTTCTGTATCACATTTTTAATAGGGTTATTTGGTGTTTTGTTGACTAGTTTCTTGAGTTCTTTGTATATTTTGGAGATCAGCCCTCTGTCAGATGTCTTTGTATCTTTTCTGCACCTATACATGCAGGATCAGGACAAATGTATCACCTCGGCTCTGACCAGTACAAACCAGCTAACATGTCCCTTGGAGTTCTTTCCTTTGGCATCTCCAGATGTAGCTCCCTTCATGCAGTATTCTTTACTATTCTTCATATTAGGTATGCAATTTAAGGTAAGCTATGTGAGTTGGAATTCTCATTGAGAAACTAGACTTTGTGTTTTATATTGTACCTCAGTGAGTATCACCTCCAAAATGGTTGAATTGAATAGTGGATATAGCAGTAACCACTTGATGCTAGGCTGTGAGGAATGAGTTTTCCGATGGAATGTGTTTAGTTAAGTACTTAGTCCAAAGTAATCTCTGGTCCACTCCAGTAAGTCAGTCACGCCCCCATAAAGACACCAAGTGACCTGAAAAACAAGTATCACATGAGGATATACTGAGCAGTGACAATATATGCTTGAGGTTGGCCACATTTGTTTGAAGGTCATCTTGTGCCCAAGGAAAATAAGCTCCTTTTCAAGAAGAGGCATTTTTCTTGTTGATCAGAATGCCATCTTCATTATTCACAAAGACTTTCTTCTAAAAACCTCAAGTCATGGATAAACAACTATATCCTCAAAACATCTTCCTGTAACTTTTGCATTCAGAACTTATATATGCAGTTACCTCAGGCTTCAGGACCCCAAGTACACTATATAGACCTCACCCTCAAATTGGTAGGTGCTACTTTCTCTGTCCAAATGGGAATCATATAGATGTAACACAAAATGGTAGAACCTAGGCTCTAAAGCTAAAGCTATTTCAGTCAGCTTTGCAAAGTAATTACTGTCTGGACAAGAACAGCAATTTAATCTCTTTCAGGCCCAGTTGATTCAGCTTTAATACCTATAAAGCTTCTAGTTTGGTTTCTCAAAGAAAAGTACTTAATAGAGAATAGTAAATTCCCTTTGCTTTATAGATAATCAGCTCTCTGTCTACCTCCTTACCTCTCCATGCCGATGTTGAGTTAGCCATTCAAAATGATCAGGGTTCAGAACCAAGTTCTGCCCTTCTCTTTGGCCTCTTTCTCACAACCCAGTATAACAATGTCACCATACGGACATAACCACCTTGGACCATCTTCCACCTTATTTTCTGACTCCCTAGAATTTCCAGAAGACTTGACCTCCTGGACGTGCCATAAATGAAAGCTTCTAACTTTCCACATACTATAACTGGTTAAAACTCACATATTACTCACTAAGATGACTTCGATGTTTTTCTTGTTTCATTCTATTAACCTATGCACATGAAGGATGATCCACTACAAACAGAAAATGGATTATGTCATACCTCTGCCAGTCTACTCCACAGAGCCCCAAACTACTGAAAGCAAAGGAAACATTATATTGTCCTATCAAGGTACCATGACATGAATTTGCAAAGCATCTAGTTCTCTCCTGGGCTCATTCAAATCCATTCTGAGATCTGTCCTCTTCCTATCTACACATAGCAGGTTGTATCTGATGTTTCTGATGCTCAGAAGGACTGAAGCCTAGTCTTCTCTAGGCACACCTACTTGCTCACTAGTTCTGCCTAGTTCTTCAACTTTTTGTTATGCACCAGCTATTCTGTATGAACCCTTATTACCCAGTTGTCTGCATGTTTATTACCCATTCACATGGGAATCTCTTCTTCCTTTCTGTCATTTTCTCTACAGTACTAATCACCATCTAAAACATTACATGTTTGACTTATTAAATTATTACTTGAGTCTGTACCTACATATAAATTCCCTCCTTATATTCCCACAACGTTTGAAGCTGTCAAAAAGCTCTTTGGTAATTAGAATATTTTTGAATGGGATGTTCAATGTTTTATCCATCATCTGTTTGCTACTTAGTTTTACATTGCAAATGTTTGACATATATAAATTTAAAGAAGGAAAGATTTTCTTTGTTTCAGTTTCAAAAGTTTCAGTTTGTAGTCACTTAATGCCCTTTCTATGAGTTTACAATGAGACAGAAAATCATGGCATAGAGGAAAGAGCAAGGTAGAACTTACTTCCTGGTGGCCAAGTAGAGAGAGCCAAGTAGGTCCTGGGGTAGCGTGAATATTTCCAAGCCATGTTCCCAGTAACTGAATTCCCCAGCAAAACCTCACCTTCTCTAATTTCCAGCATCTTCTCAAAAAGTATTATCAGCTGGGGTGGATTTCAAGACACAAGCCTGTGGAAGACTATGTACATATATGCAAATGTAGTGTCTGATTCTGTTGCTAAGCATTAATGCTTTTTAAAACCCTCCAGCAAAGGCCTTGGTGAGGTGCAGCCTGCTGTATCTACAGGGTTAAGGTCTTCTGCTTAGGAGAATCAGAACTCTACTTACTGCTCTGTTGTTGGAGGACTCATGTTCCAGTGTATTTGCCGAGATTCACTTCTCTGAAGGAAATTCCAAACTCCTGATGTGGGGATGGGACATATTCTTTGCAGGGTAATATGGGAATTACCACGGCATAGGTTTGTCAGTGAAATGAGTAAAAGGGGGGTGGCGAGGGTAAGACTGAAGATCATGTCTGAGGCAATATTCATGGAATACTCCAATGTCCTCTTTATTCACTTAATTCAGTAGAAGCGTAATCCAGGGATGGCATCTGGCAAGAGGAAACAGGAATCTCTTCAACTTCCTCATGGACAACTGATGACTGGCTTTCTACATAGACAGAGAAAAAGACATGTCAGCCCTAAGTTTTCTCTTCCAAAAGAGAAGATGTAGGCTAACGAAGCACACAAACATTCCTTCAAGACTCTTTACTTGACTTCTCTTCTTCCCACCACAACAGATGACAACTCTCATTGTCTCTTTAATACTCACTGATTTATTTCCTGAGCCTGGCACCCAGTAGGGATGCAGTAATGATTGCAGAATAAATGCACAATTAAACACTGAACATGAGCATAAAAGCAGAGATGAAATCAAACTTACTTAAAGACAAACTGTCCCCAGATGAGTTCAAAGTGGCTTTGAAAGGAGGAGAAAACAAAATTTACAGTATAATTTGAGAAGAGCAGCAGACAGGAGCCAAGGAACATACCTGTTCAGAGTTTGGTTTTGAGCAAAAATCTGTACCCATGAAAGCTTATTCAAGAAGTACAAAGATGGATTCTGACAAGCTAAGAAATAAAAGAAGGAGAGACACACACGGTTTCTGTTTTCTTAGTTCTGTCAAATGATCTCTTCCTTATTGTTATTACTGACTCACATAAATATGATTTCATCTTGATAAAGGAGCATCCCAGAGATTACTATTTGATCCTCATGCTTTCTAAGTATTTTGTTCAATTAGTAGAGAACTATCAAGCCCCCACAATGACCAAGGAATGAATAGGATAGAGAAGGAATTTACTCTCTGTTATGAGAGGAAAGAGAAACCAATAGGTATATCCCAAGATTAATGAGTATACTGTGGTCTAAGCTCCTGGAATGCGATTTCTCCCTCCAAACAACAAAGAGTAGAGGCAGAGAGATTTTCAACAGGAAAGACCAAGTATTACTCAAATAAGAATAGAACTAAAAATTAAATTAAAAGTAGGAGCCTTACTACCAAATTTCTCTCCCAATGTATTTGGACAGAATGTGGAAGAAATTGAAAAAGCAGAGATCAAGAAGACCTCTAGGAAAGTGATATTAAAATAGTCTACAGTCTGTGTTAATGTGATATTTCTCTCATGTATACACCCTCAAATGCACATATCAGGCTCATGACTTGACCTTAGATAGTTTCATATACTGTGAAGTAATGACCGCTGGCTCAAATAACATTTAAGAAGAGGGTCTTGTGAAATGGCTCAGTGGGTAAGAGTATTTGGTCCAAAACGAAGATGATTAATAATCCTTAGCACCCACTTAAAAAGCCAGGCATAAATGCATATACTTCAGCATTGAGAAGCAGAGAGACAGATGCTGTAAGCTCTGGCCACATATCCTAAAAAAGGCAGTTTTCATATTCAAAAAAGATCCATTTTCAAGACAATAAAGTAGAATATTGTAGAAATCAATTGGTGTCCTGTTGTGAACTCCATGTGTGTATGAACAGGTGTGTCTATCTGTACACTTGTGTTCATGTACCTCACACATTTACAAATATAATAAAAACCTAACCAGACTAGAAGAGAAAGCTACAAATCCAGCTTTACATACATGCTTAAAATATTAATGCATAGTACTACTGACAGCAAAACCAAGAAAATGGTTCAAACTTTCCAAAACCCATAGTCTTTTTTACTACCTCCCAGATGTTCTCAGCAATAAAGGCATCATTTGTTACAAAAAAGAAGAAGACAAGGAGGGAGAGGAGGAAGAGGAGTTGAAGGACGAAGAGGAAGCAGCAGCAGCTTCGTATGTGCATATCTCTACATATCTATATCAACATTGGAAACTGGAATGGAAGGGATCAAGTGGGGATGAAAAAAAAACGTGACAATGGAGAGATACAAAAGGATACAGTAAAATCAAAGACCATATGAAGGGCAGTATAGAAGCACAAAACAGAAGAAACATCCTAAAATACATGAAGCCAAAGAATGGCTATATATTCTCAACAAATGAAGCCTCCATTACCATGAATGTGTCACATCTATCTGTGCTGTTGGCCCCACGGGAAGCCACACACAACCCAGACTGTTGTCAAGACTATAGGTTGCTCTTCCCATCATGACAGCTGGACCCTACTGAACATTTACACATAGAGCTACTGCCACCATAGAGCCTTCACCCCAATGAGCTAATGACTTTGGTGCATGAAAGTACTGAAAATATTCTGCAAACTACCCAATGAGAAATATAGACATCAACCTGGCTACAAACCATTTGATCAATAATGGTGTCCTGCCTTCAAACAATGTAAGTACAATGGTGGTACAAAATTTGTGGGGGTAACTAATCTAAACTATATCTGATTTGACTTAAGGTCCTCCTCACAAGGTGGAACCCATATGTGGTACTGCCTGAGTAACCAGGAATCTGAGACTAGACAGCCCAGAGACTGAGGGTAAAAGCAAACACTATTGTTCTCCTGAAAGAACATGACAAAATGACTCCTGGGGACAATTCGTTCTACTCATTGATCAGTGCCTTTCTCACCTATTATCAGAGAAATTTTTTCCTGACGCATATGGGAACAAACCCAAATGTGCAGAGAGTGTGAGATCTTGTAACACTTAGCGCTGAATATGATATCAAATCCCAGGGCTCAGGGAACCCTGCAGAAAAAGAGGGGCACATAATGTCAAAGCCATAGCAGAGGGAGGGAGAACACCAATGATACAAGGCCTCTAAATCAAGACAATGGACTCATATGTGAACCACAGAGACTATGGCAGTATGCAAACAGCCTGCACAATGTCTGATTGATAGAGTCGAGCTGAAAAGTGAAATAGACACCTTCCCTATCCCATCCCATCACTAATCCAGCCACTACCAACAATTGATGAACACTTGTAACTGAAGGTTTGGTGTTCTCCAAGGGAATCCCACTAGAGAAACCACACTTAATGCCAAGCACTAGTTGACCAAGAGGAAACAAACTCAGTGGATGATACTTTTCTCATAACAGCCCTGTATCCAGGGCTGTTATTTGTTTGTTTTCTATTTTTATACTTTTTCTATTTGCTATGGTTTCCCTTTTGTATGAAATCCCTGAGTGTGTGACCAATTGAGTCTATGCACCTTTGTCACCTGAGCATTTTCTTGTGCTCTCTTACTTATGTTTGATTTTATTGTCCTATTCAAATATGACAGTTTCTGTTCTATCTTGTTGTGCTATTTTTAATTTAATTATTATCCCTCAGAAGACTGTTTTCTTTCTAAGAGAGATGATAAGGTGGTAGATCTCGATGAAAGTGTAGATGGCAAGGAATTGGTAAGAGCACAAGGATGGGAAACCACAACCAGAATATAGTATATGTGAAAAAATAAAAAAATCATAATAATTTATCAATATGAGGAAAAATTAAAATTTAAAAATATACATAGAAAAAGCATATCAACATTTGATCATCTGCACTCGTACAGCCATTTTGCAGATCAGTATGGCGGTTCCTCAAAAAATGGGTATTAGTTAACCACATGACCCAGAAATCCCTCTCTTAGGCATATAGCCAAATGATCCGCATCCATGCAACAAAGACATGTGCTCAACTAAATCATAGCAGCATTATTTGTAATAGCAAGAACCTGGAAGCAACCTAGATGCCCCTCAACTGAAGAATGGATAAAGAAGTTGTGGCACATCTACACAATGGAATACTACTCTGCAAAAAAAAAAAAAAAAAAAAATGGAATCTTGAAACTTGCAGGCTAGTGGATGGTACTGAAAGAAACCATCCTGAATGAGTTAACCCAGTCACAAAAATAAGAACATGGTATGTACTTGCTCATATATGGATTTTAGACCTAGAGCAAAGGATCAGCAGCCTATAATTCACACCAACAGAGTAACTAGGATACAAGGAGTATTCTAAGAGATTCATATAAAGTCCTTCACATAAGGGGGAAGGGACGAGTCCCCCAGAGAACATGGGAAGTGAGGGGGCAGTGAATGGAGAGAGATGTAGGAGAAAGAGAAGGGGAGGAGAGGAAACATGTGCGACTAGGAAGATTGAGTAAAGGTAGGAATTGAAGACAGAAGAAAGAGAGAGAGACAGAGAGACCAACACAGAGAGAGATAGAGAAAAAAAAAACATAAAAGAGGGAGCCTTTATTGGTTGAAGAGAAAACTGAAACTAAACAAAGGTCTAGGGATCTATAAGACTGACCCCCAACTAACAATTTGAGCAACCGTGGAAAGGCAACCATAAATGCTCTTCCCAGATAGTGAGATCAACAACTAACTTATCCACCATCATGGACCCATCATCTAGTACCTGTCAGAAACAGAAGCAAACACCCATAACTAAACACTGAGTTGTACTAGAATCCAGATTCAGAGGGAGAGGACAAGAACAGGTTGCAGAAACTGCTGACCTGAACAAGGAGGATCTAATGGGCTCCAAGACTGATAGCTGGGAATCTAGCATGGGACTGACTCAGGCCCCCCTGAATATGGGTCTCAGCTAGAAGGATTGAGCAGTCTAAGGGACCTCAGTCAGTGGAACCAGGGTGTATTCCTAGTTCACAAATAGACCTTGTGGACACATCCCCCATGGATGGATACTGACTGAACCTAGAGACAGGAGAGAACTCCTAGTCCCTACTTCAAACGACTTGACAGATCTACAGGACTGCACCTGGATGGCATTGCACTTCCTGTGGAATTGGGGTGGGGGAATGGGATGGGAGGTTGGTCAAGGTGCACATGAGGGGGCAGAGAGTGTAAGAGGGAGGAATGGTAGGAGAAAGGGAGGGAGGGAAGGAGAGGGAACTGTGATCTACATTTAAAAATTATACATAATTATTTGCTAACTATGAAGTCTCCTAAACTTGGTTTTTCTATGAACATGCATTCGGTCTCTTCAGTTTCTAAAGTAAAGCAATATTTAGTTTTGCTTAACTACTTTGAAATTAGAGCTGACTTTCATTTTTGTGATTTCTTATTGACACTATCATTAAGCTCATATCCAGACTATCGCTCAATGGCATGTGCTTGCCTGCCACATAGAAGGCTCTAAAGTCAATCCCAACATCAACATTAAAAGCAAACTAACACTGGCTGAGAAAATGGCTCAATGAGTTAAACTGCTTGACTTGCAAACCTAGTCATCTGAGTTCAACCCCTGCTATTGAAAGTGGAAGGAGAGAATTGACCTCAAAATTTTTCTGATGCTCGCATGCATACTATGGTATATACATGTATACAAACACACACACATACATACACAAACACACACACACACAGATCACGGTCAGGAGCTCTGCTATGTCGGTTGCAAATGTGATGTCAGTGTCTAGGACAATTACTCTCTCTAGGTTGGCAGGAAGAGTCTGGTCAGAACCCACTTCATCAGTCCATAAAGCCCAGAGTAGAGTTTGTTGGGTATTCAGGACACTTCAGACTAGACAGGACAAAATATAAAGAAAAAAGTAGAGTGTTGTGCCCACCCTCGACCATCAAGGAATACGCAACTCAGGGGAGATCTTCTTCTAGCAGTTTAATCAGGATCCTTGAACAAGCTTCTTCTTCTAACACCAGGGAAATGCCATGTGCAACCTGCAGATAGGCTGCTCTTATATGGAAGCAAGCAAGCTGAACAGGCTTAGCCAAATAAGGACTTGGTTACCACAGAGAGAGCTCACCATTGGGAAGGTGGAAGGCGGAAGCCAGTGCCATCTTTAAGACCTGGCACTTCGCAGCTCTCTACAGTAGAGAAGGAGGGAGGGAGGAGAAGGAAATACAGGGGGAAGAATATGGGTAAAGAGAGGGGGAGGGATAGGGGAAAGAGGAGAGACATGGTAAAATAAGAAAAAGGGGAAAACAGCCATGTGGATTCATTGCTTAAACATTAAAAACCATGCTGAGAAAGATACATTATCCAATTTTACAAACTTTTTAAATAAATAAATGAATTTTCTTTAAATATTCATTCATATAACTTTGCCACATTAAGTTTTTTTCTGGGAATAAAAATGTATTTGAATCAATGCAGGCATAAAATCCTAGTAGTGATGTAATTATTAAATGTAAATTCTATGATGGCTTTTGAAAAGACTTTATTATTATTAGGGAAATTATATAGGTCCAGGGAAGAAAATAAGTATATGAAAACAAAACAACCCCCCAAAAAACAAAAACAAAACAACAACAAGCTAGCACCTCATTTTTTTATAAGTAGAATCATTTCTTTTATTCACTACATTTAGGTGCCATTAAACATCACTACATGTTTTGGTGACTATATAACCTGGAGAAACTGCAGAACCCAGAAAAAATGGACAACAGTGTGGAAAGCAAGGGAGGGAAATGGCAAGGCATAGCCACATAGAATTAAACCCTGGTCAGAGTAAAGCATAATACCTCACAGATCATAGGGGCAAAATTGAAAGTTGGGTCAGGTGAATGGAGGGCATTAAAGGAGAACAGTAACCATCCAACCATCAACCCCACTTTACAGCAGGTATTATGTAAATCTGTGGTTGGGATTACTAGAGGAGGAGCTGGCAAGATAGCTCAGAATAAAGTATTTCCTGTACCATCAGGAGGACCAGAGTTTGTACAATAATAAACAACACAAAAGGAAGGAAATAGACCCTATGCAAACACTCATCCCACAACATCCAACAGAAGCAGAGTACCTGGCAGAGGCACTTGCCACAGTGGATAAATGACAAAGGGTCTACATAATAATGAACGCATTACCCTCATTGTAATGGACAGAACAGTATTCCTATAGTGACTGTTAGTAATTCTAAGCACATGTGGCAGGAGCTTTAATTAGCAATAATCCAATTGAATCCAAGATTTCTATATAAGGCACATATATAAGGGAGCAGAAATAATCGCAACTTACAAGTTCCTTCTCAAGTGGTTGATGGAGGTCACTATGAGTTAGAAACTCACCTTGCTGAAGCTATGACACTCTGGGTATTCATGGGAACTAAATGGCATTTCCTCAAAGCTCTCTAGCTGACTTGAGCATACTGAATATTCGGTAGCCCTGTAAAAATAACCTAGAAAACCTGAGTTAGTGTAGTGATATGAGTTTGAGGACACTCCTGATTTATCTTCAAAAGTCAAAAATCCCAAGCCAGGAAATGAAGGACAGTGGTTGTGTCAGTCATAATGTCAAGTTTTTGGACTTTGACAGGTAATACACAGGCAGTTGAGGAGGCTGGTTTTGGCAGGAAAGGCTGTCCACTTCTCATTTGGAAATGCTGATTTTCAGTAGTCTCTAGGCTACTGCAGTAATGATAGCAGGGACAAATGTATTATCCTTCACTGAGCGTCAGAGATTGGGGGAGAGTTTGCTACCATATTAAACTCCTTAGAAGCATTCCATCAGTTGTAGTTAGCCATAGTACCCAAAGCCTGAACTAATACCTTCCATGTTCCTTTTCCCTGCAGAACTTCTACATTTCTGGGTTGCTGTAAGGTCAGAGGAGAACTCTCTATCCATATAAACAGCTTAATGAACCAGCAAGCCAAGAATGTGTGCACTATTGTGCATGTGAGTGTTAGACTGTGGAGAGTACAGTACAATGTCAGGTATCATCTTTAAGAATGTCTTCCATGCCTTTTGAGTCAATGTCTCTTTGGCTTGAAGCTCATCAATTGGGCTAGGCTAACTGACCAGTGAACCCCAAACCTCTGCCTTTATTACAACAATACACAAGTATGCCTACACAACCATCTCTAGCATGGTTCCAGAGATCAAATCACATCCTCCTGCTTAAAAGCCAAATAATTCATAGGTAGAACAGTTCTCCCCAGCAAGGAAGACACTGATTTCTAAATATATTAATTAATTTAGTGTGTGTATATTTGTATACATTATAGTGTACATGTGGTAGTGGGAGGGTAACTTATGCAAATTTCTCATCTCATATTACAATGTAAATCTCAGGGATCAAACTAAGGTTTTTAGGACTAAGCAGCAAAGACTTTAAATGCTACAGCTATTTGATCGTCCCAGGAAACCATTTTTCTTCCTTCTCCTCTGCCTTCTTCCTTTTCTGCTTTGTAAGTTAATTACATTTAGGCATCACTAGCTTTTAAATGTTTAAATAACCCTGGGCCTTAATTTTCTCACCTGTAAAATAAAATTACTCCATTATAACAACAAAGTAACTGTATTTATAGTCTGTAAGCTTTCTCTCACTACTAAGGAAATATTTACTCGTGAAAAATAGTTTCCTTACCAATTTGAACCTATTTCTCTAAATGAAAAATCACACTGACACTGCAAGTGTGGATAAAAATATGTGGTCAGTTTTACAATGGAGTATTACTCGACTACTAAAAAGAAAAAAAAAATGACACCAGGAAACTTTCTTGCAATGGGATGAAACTAAAAAGAAAAAAAAAAATCCTAACTAAGGCAGCCCAGACCCAGAAGACTAACATGTTATGTACCCACTCATACTGGATATTATTTTTTAAATAAAGGATAACCATGTACAATCCACAGACCAAGTGCAGTTAGATAAAGGGCAGGGATGGCACAAGGATATCCCTGGGAAGGTGAACTAGAATAGATTTTGTGGGTGGATTGGGAGCAGATTGAGAGAGAGACTGATGGAAACAGTACAAGGGGCAGAACTGGAATAGTGAGTGTTTGGGGATTAGGAGACAATGTTGAAACTTTCATGAGCATGAGCCTTGTGCACACTCCTTGTAATGGATTATATGGAGCCTGTACTGGCTATGTTCTGTAGTCAGACTAGGCTCCCAGTAGCAGGTCTGAGACACCAACCTAGTCAAAACAAAACAAAACACTAACAATAACAAGAACAACAAAAAAGAAAAACCCTGAATACCCATAACCTGTCTTGCCTGTAACATGCACTGGGGTAGTGGTGGGTGGTCCAGAGCTTGTAGGAGTATGGATGACTGTTCTCACTTCAGACCCGAGCCACTAGAGGGAGCTCTTCCCCAATCCTGCCTGAATGGCCAGATCCAGATGCTGGAAGGTGAAGAAGGAAATATGGACTAAAGGAGGTGGTTGGTGGAAGGGTGGGAGGGAGGGAGGGCAGGAGGAATAAGAGTGAAATTACTCCTAGTGATAGTCTGCTATACACATAGATTGAGGCCTAGCCTAATCACCATCAGACAGGCTTCCTCCACCTGATGGGAGCAGAAATGACACCTACAGTAAATATGAGGCAGAGCTCAGGACCCCCGTCCCCTCAAGGAGAAGAGTGGAGAAAGGATTGTAGGAGCCAGAGGGATGAAGGACACCAAGAGAACACAGCATACAGAATGAACTATTAGGAATCACGGGGGCTCAGAACAGAGACTAAAGTAACCACAGAGCCTACAAGGGTCTGTGCTAGGCCCTAGCAATATATGCTGTATTTGTTTACCCTGGGGATTTTGTTGAACTACTAAAATTTGGAGTAAGGTGTCTATTACTTTTTTACCTGCTCGTGAAACCGACTTGTTGCTACAGGGTTACCTTGTTATTTCTTGATGTGAGTGTTTATGGGTAGTATAATTGCATCTTGTTATGATGTGTTCAGTTGATATTACTGGGAGATCTGCTCTTTTCTGAGGGAAACAGAGGCAGTAGATCTATGGGAGAGATAAGCAAAAGGGAACTGGGGGAAGGGGAGAGGTAGAGTCTGTGGTTGGGATATAATGTATGACAGAAGAATAAAGAAAAAGAAAAATGTTTTGACACATAGAAAAGTCATTTAAGTTCTGGGTGGTTGTTCTGGCAGTGTTCTGGTTCTGTGTAAAACCACCTGAGCAGGAACTCCATCATGCAGTCATCGGGTGGGGGCACCTGAAGAGGCTTGTGAGAACCAGCTAGGGAGTCCTCTGAGATGAATTCCAAAACCTGTGTTCCTCACAACCACTCTGGAAAATTTACCTTCTTTGACTCAATCTCCTGACTCACAAAACAGGGGGAACTAAGTGATAGACATGACACACAATTGAGAGAAGCATTCAATGAGGAAGGAGAACAAAAGTGGCCAGCAGAATGTGTGCCACAAGATATGGGACAAAGATGAGCTTTTAAATATCAATCAATACATTCTGAAGAGCAGCTGGCCTTCAGTCTAGCCATGGCTAACTAGGTGGTCTCTTTGGCAGAGTGGCTAGAATTTTGGGTATATCAGTTAGATGATGACACACTTATAGTACACCCTCTCCAGTGTGTGAACATCCTGGTGCTTCATGGTAGCATGAGTAGGTATGCTCCTTCTACCTACAGTGAGAGCAACAGAAGTGGCAAGACCCATATTTATTTCTCCTTGCTATTAAAAAGGAACATTAGGAGGTTTGGGAAATGGCTTAGTCTAAGAGCTATACATATAATACATATGAGAACCCGAGTTTAATTTTTAAGAATTTGATAAAAATCTGATGAGACACTATACATCATGAGGCACAGACTGAACATTTCCTGAGGCTCAATATCTCCTTGTTCTAACTGAAATCAGTCACATCCAAGATCAATGTGAAATGTTCTTAAAAATAACATATAAAGTGGCTGAGGAAGATCTTTAAAGTGAATTTCAGCCCTCCGCTGACACATGTACATACTTCTGTATACACACGTAAATATACCGCATTTTAGGGACAGCTTATGAGTTCCTGGGGCTAAGGAGAAGCCAGAGGCCAATATCAGTGATCTGTGGTATCGACACCATTATTGCATAGTGTCACTGTATGAGACACACCCTCCACATACAGGAATAGCTATTTATCATTTCACCTGGTGTTTGTATAACAGAATTAGGGAATACATCTGCCAGATGGACTCTTTGTAAAATTATGTACTAGTGGAATCTCTAGTCACCAGAGTCTGGGATTGGGCTTAAAAATCTGCATGCTAATAGAAAGACTCTGTTTCTCAAAACTGGGTGACTCCAGAGGCTGTACAAGTATCAAAATGGCAGCTGCCCTTTCCAGAGTCCACGAGAGATGTGGAAGTCATTATGTTTACATGTAGCAGAGCAGGCCTCAGAAGAGCACGGTGCCATTTCTTCACTCTTTCTCTACAGCCACACGGGTGTTGTGTGGAAAGGGTATGGACAGTACATACTAGACGGTTTAATGGTAGCCATTTGGTAATAACCTCCCACATCTGTAATTACAGAATACAATGAACTCTGCTGGTATAAATGATAAGTGGGTGCACAGCATCCATCTGATAGAATGACAATTAAAAGGAGGGGGGAGAATATGGACACAATCAGATGGAAATATCCAGAGGAGATTAACTTTCAATTTGGTCTGCAAAACAAGTAGGAAGCAGAATTTCTCAAATACCTAAAGGGAAAAAGATAGAAGAGGTGTCCATATATATAAACAGACTGCCAAGCATGTGCACACACTATGCACACCTGACTGTATGTGTTTTTGTGAAATAAATATAGCCTGAAATCTTTCGAATATTTACTCTATGTACTCATGTGTACCACCATGTGCATATGAATGCTAAAGGTGAACTTGTGAAGTCAGTTTTCATTCCCTGTTTAGATGTGCCTATTCTTGTGAAGTCAGCTATAGGTTCAAAGGTAGGTTCAAAGGTTGGAATTGAAGGAGGTTCATATCGAAAGAGCAGAAGGTTGCAAAGTATGTATAGCCTAATAAAGAGAATGGGGAAATCCCTTAGAGTGGAAAAATAAAAGAGTTTTTAATACCAGATTGATCCAATCTCAGATGTGTTTTAGGAATGCATTATATATGGAGGTTGGAGTAGGAGAAGGCAGCTTCAGAGCAATAGAAGGATCATAAGGGTTTATTATCCGGGGATAATATACCAAAAATTCAAGTTCTGGTGCTCATTCTAGATTCATTAGGTCTGGAGGAGGGTTCAAGAGTCTGGAGTTTTCTGTCAGCATTTGCAGGTCATTCTAAACTCCACAGATTATAACTGAAGTAACATTAAAAACAAACGACATTCCAACATCAACACTTCTCCATGTCTCCTTGGCTAGTTTTCTCATGTAGCTCCCAATTAGCTCATTTCCAAGAAACATTCATAGACATCTCTGAGCAACAGTGACCACTGACAGCTGACAGTTTCCTGAGAGTACAAGGATAGAAGATCTTTCTCGATATAAGTAAAGACCTGACTATTTTGAGAGAGCCAAACATGGGAGTTGCTTCCACATCTCTTGTGACATTGGAAACTTAGAAATTCTGTTCCCATATACATAGCCAAAGTTGTAGTGATGTACTTAACCAACATCAGCTGCAGTGCTGAATTCTAGGACTTCCATCTCCCAACATCAGCATCTCTGAAAGAAACTTTGCAGAAACTGAAAGCTGGTCTGTATAGGTAGTAACACATCAAGGGAAACTTGTTTAGTGTGTGATCATAACCTAACTAATATACTTGCTTTATTCCACTGAAAAAGCCACAGAAACCTACTTACAAATCACCTCTGTGAATACAAGTTACTGTGGAAGGATAGAAGCTCAGTGAGGCAGAGGAACATGATCCCAGCAAGATCTACCTACAGGAGAAGAACCCCATCCCATCTTTGCAGTACCTTCCTTTCATCATATCACATCTCAGAAGCAGATTCTGTTTAGATGCATGGAACTTAAGGAGACTGTCCACTGGAGCATTCCCTGACTACTTGCACACTCTTCAGAATGTCACACTCTGAAATGAAACTCGTCTCAGCATCAAGCCTTCTTATTTGTGAACTGGGCTGTCGTAGCAATTTAGTTTCCTGAAATATTACTGCCTTAACAACTATTACATTTTTCAGTGCACTGAGGGAAAAATTACATTAGATCCCACATCGTGTGAAATTAATAATGTTTGAAATTTTAGTAATTGATATAGTTTCAATATATACTTATATATGTATACTTAAAACTGAGCTGTAAACAGAGAGAACAGTCTGGGAAGAGTTTAAAAGTTAAACAATACAGCAACACAAACAATGCTGTCTAAAAGGACATGTACTCAGCTCAGTTACCTAACATGCAGGAATCTCTAGGAATAATGCACACCCACCACCACGCCTACCAGATATAAATAGTTGCTCATTCCTGCAATACCAGAATTGGTGAAGTAGAGGCAGGAAGGCCCAAAGTTCCAGGAAGTCTTGAGTTATACAATAAGTTTGTGGTCAGCCTAGGCTACAAGAGCCCCTGTCACACAAATACCCAAAGAAAGAAATCCACTGCTTACTGTGTACCTTACCTACCAATGGGTAATGGACTGTTGAACTAGATTCAGCATGCTTTCAACCAACACTCAGTTGGGTCTTTGGGATTCTGCTCTAAGGGAGGAATGACAGTTTCTTGACACCTAAGAGTATTTCAGGAGATGATGGCTCACCTGGAGTGGTATGGTACTTCTAAGATATAGTTCTAGTTCTAATTCAGGCACATAGTCTTTGGTCAGTCTACATCAGAGCTTTCTTTAATCACAAGAGTGGAGAGGCCTGACATGGCACGTGATCTATGGACAAGAGTGTAGCCAACAGAGAAAATGCTCTAGTTAAATTGCCTTCAGCAATGTGAACTTTATCTTGTACCCATGTTTAATTTTCTAAATTACAGTGCCAACGGAACAAACAGATTGTGTATCCGTATGCTGGTGATTATGTCTACTTCTGATATATAACTCACTTTTAAAATTATACTTACCTCTTACTATGAATAAAGATAATTACCTTTACCTGAAGGGAGAGAAGTGGGGGGTAGGGGTGGGTATTTTCTCAGGTTCTTGGAGAGCATCAGAAGGGCAGAGACTGCATCTTCTGAAGCAGGACCGTTTCAAGGGTTCTTTACTATTAGCTGTATAAGTTGTTCACTAAACACCTGTTTATCATTTATCTTTGGTCTAATGAACTCATTAATAACCCACATTCACATGGAGGTAGAAAAAAATAAGTTATTCCAATGGTTTGAAATTAAAATCCTATTGAAGAATGTAGTTATTGAATTAGTAGGAAAACTCACTCCTTATGACTGGACAGATCATTTCAAAAAAAAAAAGCTGAGAACTGATCTCTGTTAGATTATAGCACACTGACTTAGCCCTGACAGGGAGGTGGGGGAAGTAAACACAGCAAAGTCACAGCACAGAACTACACAGATGTGTTTGTCATTATGGATTTAATCACAAGAAAGCAACTTCTCTGTCCAGGGGTCATCTGCTGAATGTTATTCCTTTTTAGTTGTCCCTCAACTCACTTGTAAGGACCACAAATTAAAGGACAGCCATGTATGTGAACACCAGACACATGAGTGGTTAAGGGAAAAACCCTAGGTGCCACTTGGTTAATTTCTGGTTGTTTTAACTTTGTTTTCTTTCACAACACATGGAAAGCAAATCTCTCTCATGAGGCAGTCTGAATTTCTTCATCTCACTGACAAAATGACCCTCCTCAGTGGTCACTCAACGAATAGAGTATAACTTCATTCTATTCATGCAAGACATGCAACTAACATTAGCCAAAAAACTTCAAATATTTTGATCCCGACATTGAGGCTTTTTTCCAAACTAGTTGACATCCACCCTCCATTACAGGCCCTTACTATTTATATTATGGTTGGTAAGAAATCCAGATATTGAGTATAGCTAAGTGTCTATGTAGGGAATTTACCATCCCAGAGAGTGCAAAAAGGAAAAGAATATCATCCCTAGATAGTAAAGTAATAAAACATAGCTGTGAGTGTAGCTCATGTTAAAACACACATGGTTCTTGATCCTTTCTGTAGCACACACACACACACACACACACACACACACACACACACACACACGCCCAACAGACAAGTAAAATAGGAAAAATGATTCTATTGTTCCTTCATTTCACTTAAAATTGTTCATTTGACTGATCAAATAAAAATAATAAATCAAATTCTTATGATCTGATTCATTAGGCCTTGAGATAGCCTTGTGGGTAAAGATGCTTGCTGTCAAAGCTAAAGGCCTAAGTTAAATCTTCTAGACTTACACAATTCAAAATTAGGAGGGAACAATTCAAATCCTAATTTGGCCTCTGACCATATGTTTACAATGGCAAGGGTTCACCTGCCCACACAGACACTGACAAATAAATAATTAAAAGTGTAGAAAGAGTTCACTTAATTCTTCAAGACAATATCTAAACATTTGCTGTGCTCGCAAGTTTTGTATATCAGTGAAAGAATTCCAAAGGTGGAGTGTTCCTAGGACTCAGGAGACCATCTAAAAAGAAGAGGATCTTCTTGTGTTTATGTGAACATTGAGGTCACTTTTGAGAAGTGTTTGTTATATAAGAGGCACTATTGTGAAGCAATTTGTAAATATTATGCCCCCTCTACACAATAATCCTGAAGCACACACCAAGGAAATAACAGAATTATGAAGAGTTTTGAAGAATTATTGGAGCTGGATTTGAAAAGTCATATGTGCTTCAATGTGTAGCTCTTGATGTTTGTGGAAACTGATTCAAATAAGATGTTCAAGTGAACACTGAGAAGTGAAAACAATAAAGAAGTTAGTAGTGCAATTCTTGGGATGGAGTAACAGATTGGAGATGGGAATTCAAAGCAGAAAATATGGAGGTCAACAGAGCTTGTATTTTAACGTAAATGAATACTCCCTCGGGGTAATACCAAAAAGTACTAATAAAGAATAACTTTTTGTGGTATATATCATCATGTCTCCATCTCCAAACTAAAGGATTATAACAGCTATTGAAAATCTATTAAGAACCAATCAGGAGTGTCGCAGGCTTTTAATCCCAGCCTTTGAGGCTGGGGTATGCGGATCTCTATGAGTCCAAGACCTGCCTGGTGTATAAGAGCCGGTTCCCAGGCAGCCTCTGAAAAACCTGTTCCAAGAAACAAAAAAAAAATTCTACTAAGAAAACTATGAAAATGAGTCATCAAGAATGAAACCAGATCCAAATTATAAAGGATCTCAGTCTGTTCTTCACTACCTTGCCCATATGCCATGTTGACATTTTCTGCTTAGTGTATTTGAACAGTGTCACTACTGGCCTACAACACACATGCACTGGAGTTTCAGGCTTCTTCTGCATGTAAGAAAGCTTAGTTGGGGCCAAAACCCAACACCAGTCAGCTCTGTCCTAAAACCACATGGCCCAAAGTGATAAACTGAATTTGGGCAAGTATAGGTGGTACCTAGTTTTGCAACTTGGTGTGGTTCAGTGAGCACAGCAAACACAGGTAGCTCCCAGAACTTCCTTGAGGACAATTAATACTTATCAGTTGATTCTTCTGTTCAATCACCCTTATGGTAACAACTGGGGAAATGAACTGACACATCAGCTCTAACTTCCAATTTAGGGAAAAACAAACCAAATTTCTGTTGCTTAAAAACTTTAGATGGTCTGTTTTATTTGTTTGTTTGTTTTTGTTTTCTTTTCCAACATACTTTGCCAAGTTCCTACATAGTTTTCTTGGAGGAAATTCAAAGCAGTCGTTATATGGAAGCACATGGAGCAATGAAATGAGACCTGACACTGAAAAATAAAAAGACATTTCAGAGCAGTGACTCTCAGGTCCTACATTTGAGATACACAAAAGCATCAGCTTATTTCATGAGGCCTACAAATAGGATGCTAAATAGGGCAGTGCTGAGCAGAATGTCTCCATCTCCAGGAATTAGTACACACACACACACAAACACACACACACACACACACACACACACACACACACACACACACCCACCTACCTGCTATTAATTCCGAGTCAAGAAAGGATATTTCTTAGGAGTCAAGTGGTATAACTGGGCT
This sequence comes from Phodopus roborovskii, assembly GCF_943737965.1. Classification (NCBI taxonomy): domain Eukaryota; kingdom Metazoa; phylum Chordata; class Mammalia; order Rodentia; family Cricetidae; genus Phodopus; species Phodopus roborovskii. The sequence goes on along the minus strand of NW_026126763.1, from coordinate 109,080 downwards.
GATCACAGTGAGTTCGAAGTGTGAATGCGTCATCGTCTCTTACGTCAGAGGCCGTTTCCTGACACTGATTATGATGGAGGACGACATCTCTGCGTAGGAGCGTTTCCCCCTAGCTACTACAGTGTGGCTTTTGGACTGGAGAGGATAGGACAGAGCGTGATAGTAACTGTAACTTGGGGGCTGAGCTTTCACTCTGGGGCTGTGCCAGCCCTCGGAGTGTAGGGCTGTAGCCCCAAAGTTGGTGCTTCAGCTTTTAGTGTTCCATAGGGGAGTGGTTTTTTTTGTGTGTTTTTTTTGTTTTTTTTTTTTTTTTTTTTTTTTTTTTTTTTTTTTTTTTTTTGACTTGATAGGACAGAGTGCGATAGTAGCTGGGGATATAGGGGGCTGAGCTTTCACTCCGGGGCTGTGCCCCAGGCCTCGGAGTGTAGGCCTGCAGCCCCACACTGGGTGCTTTAGGTTTTCTTGCTCCAGCTCTCCAGGACTCTGGTGCTGGAGGTCAGAGTGCCAGCGTTGACGTGTCAACTGAGATAAGGAGGTGGAGAGGGCAGTGGTGCCAGCCGGCCCCAGAAGCCTTCCCTTTCCCAGTGTCCCACTGACTGTGCTCTGCTCTGCTGCTGTCCATCTGTCCAGCTGCAAGGCCCCCCATGGTGGGCACAGGGATGGCGGTGCCTCGTACTGCCACCGTGGTGTGCCCATGGAGGATTTTTGAGCTGCTGCCAGTTCTAATTATCTTCATGTTCTGTGAATTTAAAGTAAGTAGTGCCATGCTCATGGTTCATTTGCCCATGAATAAAAATGTTCTATGGAGGTTCTAAATGAAATAAGGATTTTGGTCATTTTCATCATGTTAGCTGTTTGGGGAGAAAATACACAAAATTAATCCACAGTTGAAGTCTATTGCCTATAGAAGTACACATGCAAAATAAGGGAAGGGAGTGATTGTTTTTCCTTGGGTTGCTGGCAAAGTCTTTAGACTGAGCAAATAAGTTTCAGTAGATGAGGTGTGAAAACAGCATACACAGGAGCTCACAGCATAAGTGAGCCAAGGGCCTGATGTGACATGATGCTTACTGTAGACCAGTGGGTCTCAAGGATTGCTGTGGGGTGTGAGATCCAGCACAGGCTCATCAGTGGTGAGACCCATAGAAAAATGTATAGATATTCCTGATAGTATGAGAATCAAATGTCAGGGGAAAAAACACAGGAAGGAGAATTGATAGGGATAAGGATAGAGAAGTTGGTCCTAAATGGGGCAAGAAGAAATAAGAGCTAAAATGAGTGTGACTTTCTTGATTAGCTGCAGAGAGGGGTGGGATGTGTGAAGAATCTGGAATAGTCCCAAGTTCCTGGCTCTGTCAGCTAAGTTACTGAGATGTGCCTTATGGGAAGAGAAGCATATTGTAGATGAGAGATGATTTCAGATCACACACATCTCCCTCAGAATCCACAATTAGGGCCTAGGGAGATGACTCAGTGCGGAAAGGAAAGTGCTTGCCATGATCTGGAGTAGGAGCCCTTAAGGCAATGTAAACGCTGGGTGGAGGTATGAATAGAGGAATCCCAGGTTCACTGGTCATCAGTTTATCAGAGAATGTGTGAGCTCTAGATTCAGTGAGAGACTCTGCCTTAGAAAAATTGAGGTAGAGAAGGAAGACATTACAACAGCAGCCTCTGGCTTTTCACATAAAATACACAGGCACCTAGCAGTTACCAACACTTATTTTTGATAAGGTTGGGGGTGAGGACCACGGAGGGATTTTGCAGACTTGGCTGGATTTTCTGTGGTTCAGTGGGCTGTGTGGATGTGTGTTGCATTTTGTAAGGGAACAATTCTCTCCCCTTCAGGATGGTGTTAGCTATGAGTCTTCTATTGGTGCTGTTTGTCAGATTGAGAAAAGTAGTCCTAGTTTGCAGTCTCCTGATTAGACGGTCGATTTTCTTACATGTTTTATTACTATCTGTTGAGATCTTCTTTTTCTTCAATTCTTTTACTGTGGATTATGACATTGATTTTTTTTAACTGAGCATTACATTCCTTTCTGTGTATATATGGTGTGTGTGTGTGTGTGTGTGTGTGTGTGTGTGTGTGTGTAAATCCAAAGCCCCAAGAGTCGGTTTTTTCCTTCTACCACATTGGTGATGGGGGTCAAACACAGGTCCTGAGGATTGGTGGTAAAGTTTTTACCTGCTGAGCTATCTTCCTGGCCCAATAATATTTAAAATTTTTATTTAGATTTATTTATTATATATAGTATGTTCTGTCTCCTTATATCCCTGCAGGCCAGAAGAGGGCACCTCATTGCAGATGGTTGTGAGCTACCATGTGGATGCTAGGAACTGAACTCAGAACCTCTTGACAACTAGCTAATGTTTTTAATCATTGTGAGATCTTTCCAGCCCCTGCCCCCTCATATTTTTTTACAAGGTCTTTTATGACTATAAATTTTCCTGTTACACACTGAATTAGTTGTTTTGTGTAAATTTTATGTTGCATTTTATTATTTTTTTTTAAAAACCTTTTATGTTCATGGATGTTTTGCTCTTGCATGTATGTCCATGCGTCACATGTTTGCTGTGCTTAAAGATGTCTTAACGGGTGACATATTTCCCTGGAAATGGAGTCATAGATAGTGGTGAGCCACCAAGTGGATCCTGGGAAACAAACATGGGTCATTTATCTACAAGAATGACAAATGCTCTTAACTGCTGAGCTCTCTCTCCAGCCCTTCCTGTTTTTTGATAACTAATTTTAACCCGTTGTAATCAGAGAAGATGCTTCTCGACATGGGAATTTTTTAATTGAATTTTTACTATTTTAAACTATGTGTATGTGTGTGTATGTGCTTGTAGCTTCAGCTGCCCAAGGAAGCAGCAAGAGGGCATCAGATCTCACAGAGGTGGAGTCATGGGCAGGCACTTAGGGACTTTTTGACATGGATTCTGGGAACTGAAGTCTGCTCCTCTGCAAGAGCAGCAAATGTTTTCAGCTGCTGAGCCATTTCTCTGGGCTTGGCCATGTGGTTTGATTATTTAAAGAAACAAAACAAAAAACAAAGAAAACATTGAGGTGTGTTTTAGCTTAATGCCTGGATTTTTTCTGAAGAATCTTCCATGTACATTTGAGAGTGAATGTATTTTCTGCTATTATTGCATAGTATTTTGCTAGTATGATAGTCTAACTTATTTGTAGTGTTTTTTACCGTGTTGTCTTTTCATGCTGACTCACTGAAAGTGAGATCTAAAAATAACTAACTACTGTTGATGAACGGTTTGTTTTATCCTTACTTCAACAGATTTACTTCATTTTATTGTTCTCTTGCATAAAATCCTACATCTTAAAGACTGAGCTAGCCTTTTCCATCACATCTTTGTTTCTAGTAACAGTTTTAGTCTTAGTCTTTTTTATCTGCTATCAGAGGAGTCTACTTGTTTATGATCAGTTAGTATTGGGGTCTGGTAATAAAGACTAGAATAACCCACTGAGGGAAGATGGATTCAGGAAGAGGTAAAATATGCAATTAACTGCAGGCCTTACTCTGTGAGGTGTGGAAGAATATTTTAGAGGGTATGTGGAGGGCTTGGATATACATTCATAGTCTCTGGAGTGAGATAATGGAAATATTTGCCGTGCCTGAATATCTATTCTTGTGATCCTAGAGGCAAATCGTTGGTATCATTGCCTTGCAACATGATATCACACTTTTTTGTATGTGGCTCAGGTGAGAAAGAGAGAGAGGACCAGGATAAAATATTTTCAACCCTTTTCTGAGCCCTTGTAAGGTCAGTCCTGTACCTTAAGGATCCAAAACACAAGGTTAAAGGAACTCTCCATGAAACCCAAAGCAGAGGCTGTGCACCTACACTTTGGATCCTTTCTGGAGTCACAGATGTAAAAAGGAAAATAACGATACAGGGAATAAAAAAAGAGGATACTATTGCATGTATTTTTTTTTTGGTAGAAGTTAATAAGCTGTAGATAGCAGCTTGTAAAAGGTCCTTGTCATGTACTAGCATAAAACAGGTTTTATAGATAGTAATTATCTAAGGATTTGTTGTTCATTTTGTCAGACCCCAAGGAGACGACAGCTGTGGAGTTTCTAGATGGTATATGTTGATGCCTGGAAAGAGTCAAGCCCATCATTTCTAGGGTTGTTTTTGAAAGAACCATTTTCTTTTTTGGGCTCAAACTGCATTAATTTAACTCAAGAGACAGGAAGGAAGGGTTTATATCCCAACTCTGAAGCTCTGTCAGTAGTTTCTTATCACTCTCCCTTCCTCAGAGGACAAGCTGCAGATCAGTGTTTTTCCTCTGCAGGAAATGTTTTTTCAAACCCAGTGCATATGGATAAATCATGAACTTGAACTCAGGGAAAAGAACCCAACCCAGATCATTGATACTTTTTTTTTTTTTTTTTTTTTTTTTACTGGATTTTAAAAATCTTTGGTAGGGACGGTGTCCCTCACCCATCTCCTAAATAAATACATTGAGATTTATTCTTACTTACTAATGGCTGGCCTTATCTCAGCTGTTTCTAGCCAGCTTTTCTAAATTAAATTATCCCATTTCTCTTTATGTGTTGCCTCTGAGCTCTTTTCCCTTTATTTATTCTATGTGCCTTGCTTTCCTTCTTACTCTGTGACTGGTGCCCTTGGTGTCCTCCTCCTCTTGTCCCTGGATCTTCTCTAGGTCTCTCCTCCTATTTATTCTCTCTGCATGCCAGCCAGCCCTGCCTATTTTTCCTGCCTAGCTATTGGTCTGTTCAGCTATTCATTAGGCCAATCAGGTGTTTTAGACTGGCAAAGTAATGCAGCTTTACAGAGTTAAACAAATGCAACATAAAAGAATGAAACACATATAAAATATTCCATAATGTTCTTTTCTTGATACTATATCCTTATCCTTTAACTCTCCTGGAGTTATGCTCTGTGGAATCTCCCCATAACTTCTGTTTGAAAACTACTGTTTCACCATACTTAGCCCCTCAATAAGAACAATTGTAATTTACTAGAAACATGTTTGGAGGCATTCTGCTTTGTATTTTATGGTAGCCCATTCTATATGAATAGAGTTGGCCACAGCCACCTGTGCCTGTCTTTGTACCAGTACTGTTGAAGAAGCATGCTTATAAGTTTATTTTCTTTGTCTTGAAGGTTGTGGCAGCAGTGCCTGAAGATATGACAACAAGCTTTGATCCTAGTGAGCCATCATTAGAATCGCTGATATGTGTGGTTGCCATTGGACTGCTTACCATTTTCTTATTTCTTTGGAGAGGATACCGATCAGTAAGTAACTACTTATAGTATGTGAATGGTCATTCTAAGTTTTTTGTTTTTGTTTTTTAAGTTTATTTCCTTTTATGTGCATGACTGTTTTGCTTGTATGCATGTGTGTGTGGTACGTGTTCCTGGTCTACAGAAGTGATTAGTGGGCCATTGTTGGATGCCTGGAGCTGGAATTACTGATGACTGTGAGCTATAATGTCGATGATGGCATTTGAATTTTGGTCCTCTACAAGACTAACAAATGTTCTGAGCCATTTCTCTCTAACCTTCATTTTGTGTTTAGATTGAACATCTAATTGGAGAAACTTGTTATTTCAGGGAAATGAGTTAGGTCTTAGTGTTCTGAGTTATGCTAACAGGTGGTTTTTAAAAACTGAACAGAGATTAACAGAAATATTTTTATGTAAGTGTATTTTAAAGGATTTTATTGTAGGGATACTACACACTAGTACTAAAGCCCCAACTTTCTTTCTTTCCCTTTTCTTCTTTAAATTTGGGGTGTCTGTGATTGTTTTTAACAATATTAAAAAGTTTGCAGGTGTATCTACTTCCCAACTAAGAGTAAAAATCGCCACTTTCATGGCTCTCCTGGATCCTATATTGCTTTTTCCTATGGATCCTATATTGCTTTTTCCTATGCTAACTGTTTTTAAGGAGGGAGTCATAACATAGCCTTTCTTTCTGAGACTTCTTTTTAGATGTTGGCCTTTGTGCTTCTGACTGACTTCATTTCTAATATCTTCATGGTTTTTTCTTCCTTACCTTCTGCTTACATATATCCTACTGTTTTTTTTTTTTTTTTTTTTTTCATTTTTTTTTCTTCCAGTTTTCTGTCTCTGTTTTCTAGGTGGCATGAGTGTTCTTGTTTGCGTCTCTTGATCACTTTACCCTATCCCCACTGTTCTCAAGGGTGGATTTATCCCTTCCTTATCGAAAGCTGAAGTATGAAGAAGAAAAATACTAATGAGTTTTTTTAGTCAGTCAAGGTCTAGAGTCCAATGATATTTCATATATTTTTATTTTGTTTATTAACCGTAGGAGATTTAATAATGGTGGCTCCTTAAAATACTTTGTTTTAGAGCCAATATATGCATGGGAAACATGGACTTAAGTCTTTAGAATAAGACTGTTTCAGAGCCTTTAATATGATAACACACATGATACCACACAATGGGAGACCTTACTATATAGCATTGTTTTCATTTGAAATAGAAGGCTTTCCGGTAATTTATTTACCATAAGGCCATAAGAAAGTTGGCATCTTAAAGCTGGAAGTAGAAGTCAGATAGATTTGCTTGAAGATATATTTGTTTTAATGTAATTTTGTTAAATTTTTGTTTCAGATTCAAAGCCGACTTTATTTGAGTAAGTAGTCTTTTTTGATTTTAGATCTTGTGATTGTATATAATTTAAAGCGTTTTCACACTTTAGTCATAATAATCTTTTCTTTGCTTGCTCAGTAAGAGAGAATAGACTGGCTGTGGAACTTGCAATGGAAATCAAAAAGAAATGTGATCTGATTGACAAAGTGTGCCTTGCTCAAGAGGAGGTAAGATGTGTTTGAAAATACAATCCATCACAGTGTGGAGCTTAATTGTTCTCCATGGGTTATTGCCTGCCATCAGAGCTTTGTTTCAGACCAGAGCTCTGTTGCTGCTCAACTTCATCACTTAGCCATTCTCTTTGCATCCACCCTGGTGATGTGTAGTGTTTACCTTCCCTGACTAATTTGTCAGATCACCTTGATTTGCTTATTGCTCATTTAGATATTGTAAAATTGCCTTTTAAGTCTTTTACACGTTAAAAGATGACTTTATTTTTATTGTGTGTGTCTATTTGTGTCTATGTGTGTAGGCGTGTACCAAGAAGGCATTTGTGTGGTGATCATAGGATCATAGGACATGGAGGAGTCACTTTCCTCTTTTTATTACGTGGGTCCCTAGGATTGAACTCAGGTTATCAGTCTTGGCAGCAAGCTCCTTAACTACTTACTGAGCCATCACACTTGCCCATTTCCATCCATTTAAATGCACTCATAATCTTTCTCAGTTTATGCCATATAGATTAGGGCCTTTGCTTTTACTATTTTATGTCGTATATAAGAAAGAGTTTTGTCAGATATATGGATTGTAAATCTCTTCTACTCTGTGGCTTACATTTCTGTTTTGTTCAGTGTCTTAGAAGGTAGAGGATTTGAATTACAATTTAATGTAGTGTAATGTTTCATGAGATTTTTTTTTTTGCTTATCAAGGATGTAAAGGTACTTTTACTTGTTATCATGTAGAGACTTTATTTACTGTTTTCATTTGGGCATGCTAGGGCTACTGTGACAAAATACCTTTAGCAGCAGAAGTGAATTTCCTTACAGTTCTTGAAATGAGTCCATGAAGATATAGCCAGTCTTTGCTTCCTCTGTGACATGTCCCTTGACTTTAGATATTGCTGTCTGCTTGTTATGTCTCTCTCTGTCCTAGTGCTCTCCACATAGGATACCAGCCATATTACATTGCAGTCATCTTAAATCCCTCATTTTAACCTAGCTGTATTTAAAGGCTTTGTCTCTAAATAACACAAATTCTGAGGTGCTGAGACAGGGTTTCTCTGTGTATCACTGGCTGTCCTGAAACTCACTCTGTAGACCAGGGTGGTCTGAAACTCACAGATTTTATCTTCCTTACTTGCCTTACTTATCACATGATATAAATGTCTGATAGCCAGTTACCACATATTGTTCTACTGACAGACTGGAGAAGCCATTAATCTGTTCAGGGGATAGTAGATGACTCACTTCTTTAGATCCACTTTAGTCACACTTGCTGTTAGGGTTTTCAGCCCCAGCAGATGTGGGGCAACTTTGGTAGTCACAAAGGAAACGTTCTGCCATATGTTGCCTAGGCTGGTGGTTGTGGCTTGTTTGTAGACCTGGCTTTCCTCAGCACAGTGTTTAGATTGCAAACTAAGCTCATAAAATCCAAGGGTACTTTACATGGTGGATATAAATTCTGTTTCCTTCTTTGGTGTCTATTTAGATACAAGTTGAGATAAAATTTGTATTTTTTTCCTCATGTGTTCCCTTGTTTTATTCAGTATGAAGGCTTAGAGTCATCCTTAAAGGAGGCCAACTTTGACAAGGCATCAACAGAAGTACAGAGTTTGAATGTAAAAAAAAAGTATGATGTAAAAGCTAGGGAAAAGGTTCTTATTAGAAATATCTTGTCTCCCCAAAAATAATTATGTCAGAGAAATATGAAATTGTGTATCTGGATCTTACAATGTACAGAAAAAGTTAGTGGAAACAGAATAGTTGTAGGTGGCATAAAATATTTTAAAACATAACAGTTTTATCTCTTGTCATTAACTTGTTTTGAGGGATACAAAATCAGTTTATCAGAAGCTATAGATTTATAGAAAGAAAGAAATTCTGCATTCTGTACTCTGGTGAATGGATTGGAAAGACAATTCCTACTTTTGACATAGTTTGCTCCAGGAAAGAGACATAGAACTCTCACAAATTTAAGCATAGTAGCAGACAAGTAAGTTGTGACCATATTGTTTTTTCTTACCATGGTAGTAGATATTTACTAAAATTAGAATTGAGGTTTACATTGTAAAGAGTGGCATGGTGATAAATATTTAATCCCTTTCTGTGCATCAACCCTTGTCTACACACTCCATCACAGCCAGTTTTCAGTCCATAACCATGATTTCACAGAATGGAGAGTTTAGGAGAGATGGACAGTTAACTCTCCTGATTCAGAGGACACAATGACTTGTCTTAACAGACAGAGTATGATGTGATGAAGTGCCTCAATACTCTTTGAAAGTGGAACGGTTATTAAAACTGAGTTGTGAGCCTGTAGAGTAAATAGAAGTAGCCTGCTCCTACCAATATAAAACAGAAAAAAAACTTTGTCCCTTAGATTATGTGTTCAGTCCAGTATGTCAGTTCTGTCATCCTCTGTCCTGAGTAGCAAGTCTGTGTCTTATGATTTAGAATGTCCTTGTAGAATCTGCAGGGAGTTTAGACTCCAAATAAACTCATTAATTTTTCTTTATTTTTACAAAAAAGTTTTTTTGGAATGCAACTGTTTTAATTCCTTCAGTGGGTATTCATTGTTTTCCGTGGTTAACTGGTGTGCACCTAAAATACTTACACTTTTTTTATAGAAGTTGCTGGCAACTGTTAAACCTGTTGTTATTTTAATATTTGAGAAATGAAAAAATGTATAAAGTGTTTATAAATTTGAGTATACTCATCTGATTTTTACCCTACACTCATCTGATTTTTACCCTAACTAAAAATTCTTATGTTTGGCTTGTTTAAGTTAGCTTTCTATTTTAGGCAACTTATAAAAATCTAGAAAGAGATAAATCTAAACTTGAAGAAGAAATATTACTTATAGAGAAGAAACTAGAAGAAGAGAGATCTAAACATCATGAAGAAGAGGAATTGGTGAGTCTTATATATTCCAAGAGAATTATGAATCTTACCTATAAATTAAATATTGATTAAAATATTATATGTGAGCCAACCATAGTGGCACAAACTTATAATACCAGCACTTGGGAGGAAGAAACAACAGTTCCAAGCTATCCTGCCCTGAAATGTAAAGAAACTCATGTATATAAAAAATGGAATGCAGGCTGGGCATTCTTGACAAATGCCTTTAATCTTAGCACTCTGGAGGCAGAGGCAGGGAGATCTCTGTGAGTTTGAGGCCAGCCTGCTCTACTGAATGAGTTCCAGGAAGGTTCCAAAGTGACACAGAAAAACCCTTTCTTGAAAAATCAAAAGAAAAAAAATGATGTAGAATAATATGAGAACAAAAATTTTCACATCTGATCTGATCTTTTCACCTCTTTTATTTATTTGTTGTTATGTTTTGTTTTTTCAAGACAGGATTTCTCCATGTAATAGTTCTGGCTGTTGTGAAACTCACTATGCAGACCAGGCTGGCCTGGAACTCACAAAGATCCACCTCCCTCTGCCTCCTGTTTTCTGGGATTAAAGGCATGTGCCAACACCTCCCATCAAACTTTTACTTTTTAGATGTTATGATGAGTGGCTTGTGCATATTCCTGTATTCTTATTGTTTATATTCATTGACATAGTATTAGAATATAGTCCTGTATGTATAAGTGAGGCTGGCCTAAAACTCATGACCTTCCTGCCTGTGCCTCTTAAGAGCTGGGGTTACAAGTGTGCACCCCCACACTTGGCTCGCTTGTTATTTTAAATGGAAAATTTCAATATTTACGTTGGAAGTAACCATAAAGAATATAACTTGAATATTCATAGTGAAAAATATATGACATATAATATATATATATATATATATATATATCATTTATTTTACTTTAAATTCTGGATTAAGCAAAATCTTGATGTGTGTGAGATTATTTAACATACGAATTAGTGGGTTCACCTTAAACCTGAAAAGTTCTATGATGTATTGCTTTTGTAAGGACATCATGTGATTACATAATTTTTAAAATCCTTGTGAGCACTTGGAATGCAAGCTGACAAGGCCTCCTTATCTGGCCTCTCACTTTTATTAACAGTAAATTAACAATGTACCTCACTAATGCATGTTGTCTTGGAGCAAAATGGACTTATTAAATACTTACTGACTGATACTGTCTTTTCAGATGAGTGACCTTTCAAAAATGATCCAGTCTCTAGCAGATGAATCACAGTCTGTCAAATCACAGCTAGCTGAAGTAAGTTAAGTTGAAATAAATTAGTCTGTCACTTCTGAAGACCATTTATGTTTCATATTATTATTAGGTATATTTGTCAGAGTTTTTTAGAGGAACAGAACTTATGAGATGTCATCTATCTATCTGTCTATCTAAATAGATATCTATCTATATATTGGGTATTTATTAAAGCGATTTCCAGGCTGTGTTCCACTCAGACCAGCAATGTCAGTCTACCAACAGAGAGTCCAAGAATCCAGCACTTTCTCAGTCCATGAGGCTGGATATCTCACCTGATACTCAGTATACACTGGAATACCAAAGAAGTAGGCTGTAATGCCAGTGAGGGTGAGGACCAGCAAGCTTCCTCTTCCATGTCCTTTAGATAGGCTGCTGCCAGAAGGTATAGCCCGGAATATAGGTGGATCTTCCCACCTCAAAAGATCCAGATTAAATGTGGGTCTTGCCACTTGTAATTATTTAATTTAGAAACAGTACTCACAGCTTCCTTGGGTTTTAGTTAATTCTAGTTATCATTGATAACCAAACAGCCATCACATTAGGTAATAAAATATTGTTAGTATTTGAAATGTAGCCAATCTTAAATATGCATTTGTTTTAATGTGTTACTTTGATTGAAATTCATTTTCCTCTAGATATATTTAACCTAGGAATGTATCTGAGCACTCTTGAAGTTGTGTAACATGTATCGATAATAAATAGATTTGCTTCCTGCTGTATAAAGTTTAGGTCAGGAGACAAAGTGTAAGGGGTGTGGGGTCTTTCTCTAATATCTACTCCTACACTAGTGAGCATGGAAGAGAGAGGTCACCAGTGGACTGTCCTCCTGAGACCTCCAGAAAGCCTTCAATTCTAGTTAGAGTTTCTTTTCTAAAATCACAAAGTGGGCAGGCAAGCAAGCAAATTTTTCTGAAGTGTACATGGCAGTAGCAGGTTGCTAAGGGTGACAACCCATTCTTTCAGCGATTTCTCCAGGTTATTCCCTTCCTGGTAGCAAGTGAAGCCATGTTTGGCAAATAGGCAGTAAAGCAGTGTTTTAAGTAAGCCGCTAAATAAACCAATAATTCTGTAACTAATAATTGTTCTTTTCTATTTCAGTAGTTAACAAAATGGTCTGCATTGTACATGGAAGGTTCAATAATTTGTTCAAAGTCATGTGGCAAATGACTTTGTCTATCAAAGTAGTGTTGATACTGCCTCTGCTGTAAATAGTGGAATGTTTTGGCTTTTGCTTACATTTTATGTTCTTCAGAAAAGACATAATCAGGGGGCTTTCTGCTTAATTGTTATAAACGGTGTATTTCTCTTACTTAGGCCAAAACCACACTAAGAATATTTGAAATAAATAAAGAACGACTTAAAGGAGTAATAACAGATACCTTGAATGAAAATTCTCAACGTCAGGAAAGTGTGCGTCAGGTTTGTAGACTACAGATATTTTTTTTTTAGATATGAATATAGCCTTTGATGTTGTGGGTACTCACAAATGAACCATGTGTGGAGTTGTGTAGTGAATGAGTAAGCTTATGAGAGCAGGAAGTCTCCCCTGCAGACTCCCATAAAGGATTTAAAAGTGTGTTCTTCCATCTGTCTTCTCCCCTGATAGAAGGCAGTCAGAATTTTTACTCTCACAGGAGACATCGGCTAACAGGATTCCTCACAATAAAGACTGCAGTAAGAGTTAACAGATTACCAATTGGGGTGCTAGAGGAGGGAGGAGTTCTTGGGTAATGTAAAGTGAAATCTTACCTTTTATCCTCACCCTCCTCTCTCCTAGACACTAACCCACACATGCTCTCGCTGCTGTTGTCATAAATCTGTTTGTCTTCCCAGGTCCCAGGCCCCTTCCCCTCTGTCTCTTTTCTTCCTTCCTTTCCCTCCCTTGCTGTCTCTCTTTTCCTTCCTTTCTATAGTGTGCATATTGAGATGGGGGTGTTTGTGGGGGTGTAGTGTGAGACTTTGACTGTGCACAGGTATGACATGGTGTTTGTCCTTACCTTTACTTTGTTACAGACATACTGTCCTTTTCCTCTTGTGGAAACGCTTTTACTATCTTCCCAAATTACATTTTCTTCTTACAGTATTATGGATCTCTGAATAGTAGTCTGTCTGACTTGACTATATATCCTGAGTTGCCCGACGTTTTATTTTACTACTTGGCTTCCTGTAATGGATATTTGTACTCTATCTCAATGGAAATGCCAATCACTCAACTACGTTGGCTAATTTGTTCATTTACAATTCTATTATTGTCATTATTGTTATTTTTTTTGAGAGTGTCTTGTATTGAAATTCAGGGTGACCTGGAACTTACTGAGGTGCTCAGTCTCCTAATTGCTGGGTTCAAAGTTATGTGTGTGCCTACTGCCAGATTTTTCCTCTTCTATTTTTTATTTTAATTATATGCATGTGTGTAACTTGATTGTAGATATGTGCACACAAGTGCAGGTACCTTTGGAGGCCACAAGCATCAGATCCCCAACATGGTCTGTAAGGGGAACCAAATTCAGGTCTCGTGAAATAACCATAGATATTCTTGGACTCCTTCATTTTCTTCTGGGGGCCATTTTTCTTGGAATCTTAGATTCTCCTAGTCCAATAAGAATGTGTAATGAGTGGCAGTGGTGTCACATACCTATTTATCCCAGCACTGTGAACAGAAGCAGGTGGATTTCTGTGACTTTGAGCCCAGCCGGGTCTACAGAATGAGATGCTGGATAGCCAAAGGAACCATGTCTCCAAGAAGGAAAGAAAGGAGAAGGAAGGAAGGAAGGAAGGAAGGAAGGAAGGAAGGAAGGAAGGAAAGAGAAAGAGAAAACAAAGAAAAAGAAAAATGTGTTCTATAGATCTACTGGGCATTTTTGTCCTGATACTACAGTTCACTCAGCAGCCAAGGATTCTTGTTTCCTTATCTTAAATGTTCTGTTTCCTGTTTCAAAAGAGAACATTTGTGATTAATTAACTTGTTTATCTTTCAGATAATAAGGTACAGTAGGTAATTTTAAAAGGCAATTGCATAGCTGTAAAGGTCTTACTTTTCCATTTTTAAAAAAGATTTTATTTTAAAATTAATTATTATTTTTTTTAATTTTGTGCATGTTATATTTGTGTGCATTTGTGTTCATGATTAAGGTGCTCTGAAAGGCCAGGGAAGGATGTTGAATCTCCTGTACTTGGAGTTATAAGTGGCTGTGATGAGCCCGATATAGGTGCTGGGAACTGAACTCAGGACCTCTTGGAGAACAGTGCATGGTATTAACCACTGAGAAATTGCTCTAACTCCTTGTTCTCTTTCATGTTTCTGATATTTCGATACTTATTTGCACTTCTTGGTGTTTTGATTCTGCTTTTGTTGTTGTTAGTGTGACAGGGTTTCTCTGTGTAATAGTCTTGGCTGTTCTGGAACTCACTATAATCTCATGCAGGTCTCAAACCAGGAGATCTTTCTGCTGTGCTGCATTTTTTTTTTAAATAAAATTTTGATATTGCTGCATTGTCTTCCCTTTCCATGTTTGGTTTTGAAACTTGAATGATGTGTTGATTATGGGACCTTCTTTGCTTGCTGCCCTTTTTTTTCTTCTCAAACATTATCTTTCTGTTGTCTCTGGCTCTCTGAGATTGTGTGATGATGTGTCACATAGGGTTTCATTAATATGTTGGATTCTTACATTCTGGAAACTCTTGAAACTGTGGGTTACTAGAACTATTTATTGTGACAATTTAAATTTTGTTTTTTTCCTTTTTATTTAAATTTGAAAAAATGTTTTACATGTCAATCCCAGTTCCCTCATGTTCCCATTCACCCCTATAACCCCCACCAAAACCCACCCTATCCCCTTTCTGCTTCTCAGGGAGGGTAAGGCCTTCTGTGACCAAATAGCAATCCAAGAAATATTGGAGAGACTAACTTTAAAGCCCTTCCATATAATGATATTGACGACTACCTGATTCGTTGAGTGTGTGTGTGTGTGTGTGTGTGTGTGTGTGTGTGTGTGTGTGTGTATTCATTTGTTCACGTGGATACATATGTGTAATTGTGTGTAGTGACTAGAGGCCTTAATAGTGTCAGGGATGGTCCAGTTTATTTTTTTAGAAAGAATCTCTCTAAGTAATTCTGTCTATCCTCGAGCTCCCTATGTAGATCAGGATGACTTTGATCTCACAGAATTCCCCCTGCATCTGCCTCCTGAGCACTGAGGTGAAAGGTGTGCATTGCTGTACTGGACAACATGTCATCTCATTGAGCTGGTTGGCCTTAAATCCAATTAGAAAGTGGTTGCTTACTTTAATAACACTTATGCTACTGTGGTACCATAAGCCACATCGTGCTGCTGGGTTGTTATTTCAGCTTGTGTGCTTCACAGGTAGGTGACATTGATGAATATGTTTGGACTGCTGTATGCATAACACCTTACAGCACTTTGAAGCTTGCCAGTAGGGATGAAACATTCAGCTATATGTATGCATAAATGAAAAAAAAACGAGATGAGTGGCAGAAAATGTGATGTGTATATGCATGTTTGAGAGAAGACAGGTACAGGGAGGTAATAGGAGAGATATCAGGAGCATGTGTATACTTCTGTGTGTTGGTATGTGTGTATATGTTCAGGCATTTGTAGGGACTAGAGGAGGACATTAGATCATATAGAATTATAGGCACCTGTGAGCTACTCAGTGCAGGTGCAGGGAATTGAGTGTGGGTCCTCTGCAAGAGCAGTATGTGCTTTTAACTACTCTACTGTCTCTCCAGTTCCCTAATTCTTCCCTTTTGGTTTCCATTCCTCCCTCTACTACTACTGCTTTCAATCATGAGCCTCTCTGGATTGTGTCAAGTCATCTTATTTTAGGATTTTCTAACTGGCTTATGTTTCTTCTATTGTCTGTGGATTCTTTGGTCTCACATGTGTTCCTTCTGTTTGTCCATTTTCTTTTGGGGTTGATGCCTTCTCCTTTCACATCTTTGTTGTATCATCTCAGGTTTTAGAAAACATTGTGGTGAGGACTCCTGTGTTGATTGTCCTTACTATAATAAAAACTGAGTCATCCTCACTTCAAAGTCCTACCATGTATACCAGGCTGGAACTCACAGTGCAGTTCAGGCTCAGATTATCTGCAGAATATATATATATATATCAGATTATATATATATATATATCAGAATATATATATATATCAGAATATATATATATATATATATATATATATATATATATATATATATATATCTGGGCATTGGTGGCACATACCTTTTTTCCAACACCTGGGAGGCAGAGGCAGGTGTATCTCTGCTGTGAGTTCCAGGCCAGCCTGGTCTACAGAGTAGGTTCTAGGACAGGCTCCAAAGCAATACAGAGAAACTCTATTGGGAAAACAAAACAATCAAACAAAAGTAATGAGGTGTACCAGAGTATTTAGGGTACAAAGATAGAAAGAATTGACTAGATTTTTCATACAAGTATGTGTCAAAATTGTGTACTTGATTAAAATTTTCCTTGTAAATCAATTGAAGAATATTTCTTATTTTATAGTCTTCTGTTTGAAAGTTCTTTATAAAAAGGAACCACATCTGAGTCCCTATTTAAGTAGCAACCCTATCTTTTTTTAATATCATTTAATAACACATTTAGTATCTTTTAATGATATTGAAAAAATTCTTCTAAACATTGTGCTATCTTTCACATCGTTGTTATTGTTTTCCTGTCAGTATTTAGAAGAAGCTAAAGTCATGAAAGAACAAATGAATCAACTCAATAAACAGAAAATAGCAATCGAAGTATCCAACGTACAAGCAGAGCAACTCCTAAAGGTTAAGGAAAATCAGATCAAGGTAATGGCTTGTTGGGTTTAGTCACTAGTTGGTCACAATTTTATGCTTAATTGTAAATTCAAATAATTTTAACAGCTTTTATTTGCTATTGTGTCTTTTTGTTACATTTCAAATGCTTCTAGAACATACATAGATTTGTAATATATATGTTAACACTCCATGTCTTTGTTCACCAGTATTTTAGCCTAGTGTTCATGAATAAAGAAATAAAATAATGATTTTTACCTTTTTGTTATTTTATATAACCAATTCCATTTAAATGAAAACAAACATTAGACAATATTTGGGAATTTGGGCATCATTCTTTCCAAACTACTTCCTGCTGGTAAGGGGCTCTGACAAGGTAATTCCAAGAAGATGCAGAAATCCTGGCTGTAGTCTGTAAGGATGCTTTGTCCAGCTGTTTTGAATGTAGGATCACCTGGTACTCTGTTTCAGGCAGTCTGGCTTTATCAAACCACATTAGTCTGGAAGGAATCCACATCTTTTCATTTTCTGTGGAAACAAAAATAGAAATCCTTTTCCCCAGTAACTTGTCCTTGAGCTTAAATTTTGGAGTCAAAGCATTTTTTTAATTTAATTTATTATTTTACATGTCCATCCCAGTTCCCTCTCCCTCTCTGCCCTCTCACATGCACTCTATCCACCCTCCCCTCCTATCCCCTCACCCCAATTCCATATGTAGGGGAATACCATCCAGTTGGGGTCATGTAGATCTGACAGGTCATGTGAAGTAGGGACTAGGGCTTCTCTCCTGTCTCTAGGTTAAGGCAGTTATCCCTCCATGGGGGATGTGTTCGCAAGGTCCTTTTGTGCACCAGGGATACATCCTGGCTCCACTGTCTGAGGTCCCTTAGACTGCTCAGTCCTTCTGGCTGAGAGGCATATTCAGGAGGGCCTGAGTCAGTCCCATGCTGGCTTCCCAGCTATCAGTCTGCTGGCCCATTAGCTCCTTCTTGTTCAGGTAAGCTGTCTCTATGTGTTTCTGCAGCCTGGTCTTGTCCTCTCCATCTGCATCCTGGTTCTACTTCGACTCAGTGTTTATGTATGGGTGTTTGCTCCTGTTTCCATCAGGCACAAGTTTAGTACTCCATGGATAAGTTTGTTGTTGATCTCACTCTTCGGGAAGGGCATTTATGATAGCCTTTCCACAGAAGCTCAGATTGTTAGTTGGCAGCAGTCTTGTAGCTCTCTAGACCTTTCTTTGTGTTCAATTTAACTTCAAACCATTATTGGCTCCATCTTTTATGTTCTCTCTCTCTCTCTCTCTCTCTCTCTCTCTCTCTCTCTCTCTCTCTCTCTCTCTCTCTCCTGTCTTCTATTCCTAACCAGGCTCAATCTTCCTATTTGTACATGTGTTCATTTCTTCACCTTCGTTTTCTCCTACTTCTCTCTCCATTTGCTGCCCCCCCACTTCAACTGAGCTCTGGGGGACTTGTCCCTTCCCAGTTCTGTGAGGGACTTTATATGAATCTCTTAGAATACACCTTCTATCCTAGTTCCTCTGGTGGTGTGAATTATAGGCTGGTGATCCTTTGATCTAGGTCTAAAATCCACATATGGGTGAGTACATACTGTGTTCCTCTTTTTGTGATTGGGTTACCTCATTCAGTATGGTTTTTTCAAGTGCCATCCACTTGCCTGCGAATTTCAAGATACCATTATTTTTTTCTGCAGAGTAGTATTCCATTGTGTAGATGTGCCACTTCTTCATTAACCATTCTTCAATTGAGGGGCATCTAGGCTGCTTCCAGGTTTTTGCTACTACAAATAGTGCTGCCGTGAACATAGTTGAACAGATGTCTTTTTTGCATGGATGTGGATTATTTGGGTATATGCCCAAGAGGGGGATTGCCGGGTCCTGTGGTAAACTAATTCCCATTTTCCTGAGGAACCGCCATACTGATCTCCAAAATGGCTGTATGAGTTTGCGTTCCCACCAGCAGTCGAGGAGTGTTCCCATTTCTCTACATCCTCTCCAACATGAGTCATCATTGGTGTTTCTAATTTATCCATTGTGGCAGGAGTAAGATGGTATGTCAAAGATGTTTTGATTTGCATTTCCCTGATAGCTAAGGATGTGGAGCATTTTCTTAAGTGTCTTTCAGCATTTTTGATTTCCTCTGTTGAGAATTCTTTCTTCATTCTGTAACCCATTTTTAATAGGGTTATTTGGTGTTATGTTGACTAGTTTCTTGAGTTCTAAAATTTGCCCTTTGTCGGATACAGGATTGGTGAAAAATCTTTTCCCATTCTGTGGGCAGCCATTTGGTCTTGTCCACTGTGTCCTTTGCCTTACATAAGCTTCTAAGTTTGAAGAGGTCCCTTATTAATTGTTTTTCTCAGGGTCTGTGCCAATGGAGTTATGTTCAAGGATAGCTCCTACTTTCTCTTCTAAGAGGTTCAGTGTGGCTGGATTGAGGTCTTAGATCAATTTGGGCTTTAGTTTTGTGACAGACATGGGTCTATCTGCAGTCTTCTACACACCCTCATCCAATTGTGCCAGCACCATTTGTTGAAAATGCTGTCTGCACCCCATTGTATAATTTTAGCTGTTTTGTCGAAAATCAGGTGTTCATTAGGTGTGTGGGTTAATATCAGGATTTTCAATTCCATTCCATTGATCTGCCTGTCATTTTTATGCCAATAACAGGCTGTTGTCAGAACTATAGCTCTGTAGTAGAGTTAAAAATCAGGAATGATGATGCCTCCTGAAGTTCTTATATTGTATATGGTTGTTTTGGCTATCCTGTGTCTTTTGTTTTTCCATATAAAGTTGATTATTATCATTTCAAGGTCAGTGAAGAATTGTGGGGGGATATTAATGGGGATTACTTTGAATCTGTAGATTGCTTTTGGTAAGATTGCCATTTTTACTATGTTTATCCCACCTGTTCAAGAGCATGGGAGATCTTTCAATTTTCTGGTGTCTTTCTTAATTTCTTTCTTTAGAGCCACTATGTTCTTGTTATATAGGTCTTTTATTTGTTTGGTAAGCATTACACCAAGATTCTTTATGTTGCTTGTGGCTATTGTAAAGGGTGATGCTTCTCAATTTCTTTCTCTGTCTCTTTGTCGTCTGAAAAAAAGTAGGGCTATTGTTATTTTTTTGAGTTTATCTTGTATACTGCTAATTTTCTGAAGGTGTTTATCAGCTGTAGGAGTTCCCTGGTAGAGTGTATTGGGTTGCTTATATAAACTATCATATCATCTCCAAATTGAGACAGTTTGAGTTCTTCCTTTTCAAATTGGATCCCGTTGGTCTGCTTTTGTTGTCTTATAGCATTAGCTAGAACATCTAGTACGATATTGAAGAGATATGGAGAGAGAGGGCAGCTTTGTCTTGTTCTTGATTTTATAGGAATTGGCTTAAGTTTCTCTCCATTCAGTTTGATGTTGGCAGTTGGTTTGCTGTATATGGTTCTTACTATGTTTAGGTATGTCCCTATTATCCCTGACCTCTCCAAGACCTTTATCATGAAAAGGTGTTGAATTTTGTAGAAAGAGTTTTCAGCATCTAGGGAGATAATCATATGGTTTTTCTTTTTCTGTTTGTTTATATGGTGGATCACCTTGATAGATTTTTGTATGATAAACCATCCTGCATTCCAGGGATGAAGCCTACTTGGTCACGGAGTATGATTTCTCTGATGTATTCTTGAATTCAGTTTGCCAGTATTTTTTTGAGTATTTTTGCATTGATGTTCATCAGGGATATTGGTCTGTAGTTTTCTTTCTTAGTTGTGACTTTGTGAGGCTTGGGTACCAAGGTTATTGTAGCCTCATAAACAGAGTTTGGCAATGAACCTTCTGTTTCTATTTTGTGGAATAGTTTGAGGAGTAGTGGTATTAGTTCTTCCTTTAGTGTTTGGTAGAATTCTGCACTGAATCCATCTGGCTCTGGACTTTTTTGTTTGGAAGGCTTTCGATGACTGCTTCTATTTCTTTGCAGGTTTTAGGTCTATTTAAGTTGTTTTTCTGTTCTTAATTTAATTTTGGTAAGTTATAATTATCCAGAAATTTGTCCATTTCCTTTGAATTTCAATTTTTGTGGAATGCAGATTTTCAAAGTATGACCTGAAAATTATCTGCATTTCCTCTGTTGTTATATTCCCCTTTTCGTTTCTGATTTTGTTAATTTGCATATTCTCTCTCTGCTTTTTCATAAATGTTTGCTTTTTCGTTAATTTGGATAAAGGTTTGTCTATCTTGTTGATTTTCTCAGAAAACCAACTCTTCGTTGCATTGATTTTTTTTGTATTGTTTTCCTGGTTTCTATTTTGTTGATTTCAGCCATCAAGTTGATTATTTCCTGGCATCTACTTCTACGGGTGAGTTCACTTCTCTCTGTTCTAAGGCTTACAGTTGCGCTGTTAATTCTCTTATGTGATTATCCTCTGTTTTCTTCATATGGGCACTTAGTGCAATGAACATCCCTCGTAGCAATGCTTTCTAGGTGTCCCATAAGTTCGGGTATGTTGTGTCCTCATTCTCGTTGAATATCATAAAGTCCTTAATTTTTTTGTTTATTTCCTCTTTGACCTAGGAGTGGTACAATTGCACATTGTTCAGTTTCCTTGAGTTTGCAGGTTTTCTGCTATTTGTGTTGTTGTTGAATTCCAATTTTAAAGCATGGTGGTCTGATAAGATACAGGGGACTATTCCTATTCTCTTGTATCTGTTGAGGTTTGTTATGTCACCTAGTATGTGGTCGATTTTAGAGAAGGTTCTATGTGGAGCAGAGAAGAAAGTATATTCTTTTTTCTTTGGATGGAATGTTCTATAGATGTCTGTTAATCCCAGTTGAGACATAACTTCTGTTAGTTCTTTTGTTTCTGTGTTGAGTTTCTGATTGGTGGTCCTGTCTAGTGTTGAGAGTGGTATATTGAAGTCTCCCACTGTAAGTGTGTGAGGTGTTATATGAAGTTTGAGTTTTAGTAGCGTTTCTTTTTCAAATGTTGGTGCCTTTGTATTATGGGCATAGATGTTCAGAACTGAGACTTTGTGTTAATGGATTTCCCCTACGATGAATACGAAATGACCGTCTTCATCTTGTTTGATTAATTTTGGTTTGAAGCCTAACTTGTTAGATATTAGGATAGCTATGCTTGCTTGCTTCTTGGTTCCATTTGATTGGAATATCTTTTCCCAACCCTTTACCCTGAGGTAATGTCTACCTTTGAATCTTAGATGTGTTTCTTGTATGCAGCAGAAGGATGGATTCTGTCTTCATATCAATTCTGTTAGCCTGTGTCTTTTTATTGGTGCGTTAAGGACATTAATGTTGAGCGTGAGTAAGGACCATTGATTGTTGATGCTTGCTTGATTTAGGTTTGTTGTTGGCAGTGGTATTTTGAATATATTAGTTCTTCTTTACCCTTTGTTTCTGGTGTAGTTGGATTATCTGTTGTCTACATTTTTGTGGGCGTAGTTACCTTCCTTGGGTTGGAGTTTACCTTCCAATAATTTCTGTATGGCTGGATTTGTAGACAAGTTTTGGGAAAATCTCGTTTTGTCATTAAATATCTTGTTTTCTCCATCTATAGTGATTGAGAGTTTTGCTGGATATAGTAGCCAAGACTGGCATTCGTGTTATCTTAATATTAAAGAACATCTATCCAGGATCTTCTGGCCTTGAGGGTTTCCATGGAGAAGTCAGGTGTATTTTTGATAGGTCTGCCTTTATATGTTACCTGTCCTTTTTCCTTCACTGCGCTTAATATTCTTTATTCTTTATGCTAGGTGTTTTGATTATTATATGTGGAGGGGTCTTTTTTCTTTGGTCCAGCCTATTTGGGGTTCGGTATGCTTCTTTTCCTTTCATGGGCATGTCCTTCTTCAAATTTGGAAAGTTTTCCTCGATGATTTTGTTGAATATGCTTTCACCATCTTGAGCTGGGCTTCTTCACCTTACTCTATGCCTATTATTCTTAGGTTTGGTCTTTTCACGGTGTCCAACATTTCCTGTATGTTTTTTGTTAAGGATTTGTTGGATTTATGATTTTCATTGGTCGATGAATCTATTTCTTCTAGTTTATCTTCTGTACCTGAGATTCTCTGTTCCATCTCTCGAATTCTATTGGTTATGCTTGTGCCTGTAGTTCCTGATTTTTTGCCCAGTTTTTCTATTTCCAGCATTCCCTCAGTTTGTGTTGCCTTTATTTTCTCTATTTTAGTTTTCGGTCTTGAACCATTTCATTCACCTGCTTATTTTTTTTTTTTTTTTTTTTGGCTTTGGCTTTCAGTACTTTCTTTGCTTTCCTTAAGGAATTTGTTCATTTCTTCCACTTTTTGTTTGTTTTTTTTTCTCCATTTCCTTAAGGGATTTTTCTCACATCTTCTTTGAGGGCCTCTATCATTTTTATGACAGAAATTTTTAAGTCGTTCCCTTCTGCTTCCTCTGCTTTGTTGTTGTGTTCCATTCTAGTTGGTGTAGATTCCTTAGATTCTGGTGGTTTCATGCTTGTCTTTCTGTTGTTACGTGTTTTCTTGTATTGCCGTCTTCTCATAGCTTCTTCCAGTAGGTGTTGATGGGGTCTCCCCTCTCTCTCTATGATACTTCCCCAGTGGGATTTTGTGGTCAGTGAGTCAATATCTATATCTCTGGGTAGTCCAAGCTCTATAGGAAGTCTCTCCACAGACAGGGACCCAGGGATGGGGTCAGGGCTGAGGATAATGTAGAAGATGCCACTAGCCAATGGCTCTAGTCAATGGCTGGGGGAGGAGGACAGAGGCTGAGCTGAAACTTGGGAAGTTTCTGCATGATAGTCTGATCTCACTGGAAACTGGGACTCTCCAGCTGAGGCCTCTTTCTTTAGCAGAGGCCCTGCTTTAGGGGTCAAGGATCTTGCCGGCGGCAGGAACTCAGAGTGGACTCTCAGATATAGGTGGATTTCACAAAAAAAAAAAAAAAAAAAAAAAAAAAAAGAAAAAAAAAAAAAAGAAATATCAACAGCAGCAGAAAAATCAGTTGATGGTCTTCCAGTACTCCTTCAAAATATTTTACAACGTGTCTTTGTTTGTCTCAGTTGGACTCTCCAGCTAGTTACTTCCTTGTATAAATCAAGAATCTGTAGTTTAATTTTTTGTGGGTATAATCATGTGAGTTTTTTGGCCCTCAGAAACCAGAAAGTTTGTAGTCCCTGCAGCTGAGGTTACAGGGAGTTGAGAAATGCTAGCTATGGGTAGTGAGATTGAATTTGGGCCTTTGTCAAGATAATATCTGCTCTTAACAGCTGAGCCATCTCTCCAGCCAGAGATGTTAATTTTTTAATTGGTGTGTATTTGTATGTGCCCATGTATAGGAATGTGCATTTGAGTGCAGTGCCAAAGATGTCTATGATCTTTTCATAGATTTGTATGAATCTTTTTTATAGCTTTTGTATGTCTCGGTGATAGATGAAACACCACACAACATTTATCCCATTCCATATGTTATTGGCCACTGCATGCTTCCCACAGAGGCCAGAAGAGACCACTGGATGTCCTGGAGCTGGAGTTAC
Organism: Phodopus roborovskii; assembly: GCF_943737965.1. Lineage (NCBI taxonomy): Eukaryota > Metazoa > Chordata > Mammalia > Rodentia > Cricetidae > Phodopus > Phodopus roborovskii. The sequence goes on along the minus strand of NW_026126763.1, from coordinate 84,746 downwards.
AAGTTACTCATCTGATGTGGGTGCTGGGAAAAGAGCTTAGATGCTTTAGTAGAGTAACAAGTCCCAAATTGCTCAGCTATCTCTCCAGTCCAACTGTAAATTAGTAAAAAATATAAAGAATGTCAAAAGAAAGTATTTTAGGGACTGGGGAGATGGTTTAGTGGGTTAGTGCACTTGGTCTGCAAACATAAGGTCTTGAGTTTGATTTCTAAGCACCCACATAAGAAGAGCATGGCTGCCCATGCCTGAGAGCCCCCCACAGGGGACAGAGACAGTGGAGATTAGAGCCTGTTGAGCAGCCATGCTTTTGAGATAGTGGAGTTCTTATTCCATGAGAGGTCCTGTCTCCAGGCAGTAAGGTAGAGTATGATGGAAGAAGACACTTGCATCTTCTTGCCTCATGCTCTTGCAGCTGTATGTGTACCTGCATACCCATGTGTGTATGATACACACAAACACTGTATTTGATTTTGTTTTCTCTTCTTTCTTTTCCTTTTTCTCTTCATCCTTCCTTCATTCCTTCCTTCCCTCACTACCTCCCCTTCCTCCATCCCTCCCTACCATAATATCCATAATATTTATTTTTGCATACAGTGTTTCAAGAGGTAGTTTTTTCTTACCAGAACTCACTTTATTATATCAGGCTGGCTCCCATCTCACATAGATCTGCCTGCCTATTCCTTCTGAGTGGTGGGGTAAAAGATGTACCATGTTCAGCAAGTTAGTTTTTCAGGATTAATAGTCCCTAAATGTGGAGTTAGAAGATAAAACCAACTGTTTACATATCTCAATTGCAGAGAGATACTTAGGGTACAAAAGGATTTATTCATGGGGATTGATTTAAAAAATTATAATATTTAAAAATTTACTTGTGTATGTATGTGTCAGGTATGTGCATTCCATGATGTGGGTATGGAGTTCAGAAGACAAATTTTGGGAGGCAATTTTCCTACCATGTGGGTTCTGGGGATTAAACTCAGATTATCAGTCTAAGTGGCAGATGCTTTTACCTGCCGAGCCATCTCATTGGCTCAGGATTGAATTTCAGATGAGTTAAGTTCTAAATTGTAAAGCTATTATCATGAGTCATTACCTTCTCTTTTTGTTTTCTCTTTTTACTCAATATCCAGTCTCTGATGGAGAGCCTGCTAAGGATGAAAGACTGGAATTCTGTGCTTGGGGAAGATGTAACTGATGATGGTAATCTGGATGTAGAAGTGAACAATGACTTAGAGAATAACGTGCACTGACTTGTGGCGACTGATTCCTTGTTTCCTCTTCATTCCACATGTGTATCGAGCTCCTCATATACTTAGACTTGGCACATTTTGTCTATCTTCATGAAATACCACACTCCCTTTCCACCTTATTTAGCTAGTCTTTCGTGTAAATCTTTCTTTACCTCTTCAGAGTTGTAGACTTATTCTCTTTTGTTCTTCTCTATAGCCTATATTTCTCCATTATAACAACACAGCTCTTAAGTTCCATAACAAAAGGGGAACTATAGTAAGGTATAGTAATATAAAATATTTGTATTTTTCATTTTTATTTTATAATAGAAGAAACATAAATTCTATTTATGTTTAATAGTACTTAACTTGGAGCCATGGTTCATTAATAATTTTAGTGTTGAAGCCACGGTTGACTAATTAACCTGGATGCTGTAATGCCATAAGAATCTAAGCATAGTTAAGTCCATGGACACTGTTTAGGTAAATATTCAGTTCTTGTTGGGTCTCTGTAGTACACTGTCTATCTTCCTGAGTGTAGATCACTCTACCTTATATAAATTATTATTTTTATTTTAATTACTCTTTTTACTGAGACAACATCTTGCTGTAGGTCAAGCTGGCCTGGAATTCACTTTGGAGTCCAGGCTGGCCTTATACTCATGGGAATCCCCTTGTCTTAGCTGTGAAATGTTGGAATTAGAGTCAAGAGCAAGTAAGCTCAGCCTCAAATTATTTAATTTTGGCCAGAAGAGGGGTTGCAAGACTAGATAAAGAAGTAATGTATTCATTTGGATGTGTTCACTAAGTATGGTTTTATTTTTCACTGTAGGTAATCAGCCTAAGGGAGCTTTGAGGAAGCTAATATATGCTACTGAGGTTTGTATTAGTATGTAAAAATCTAGATGAGAAGGAGCAGGACCTACAGCAGACATGAAATCTGTGTGTCCTTAGTAACTAATTTAAAGATTGCTTTAATTTTTTGTATAAGGTTATATGATAAATGATTAGAATGTTCTTTTTCTTTTGATGTATTAATTTTCTGTGCATTGGTGGTTTGGCAGTATGCTTGTTTTTATGAGGGTTTGAGATTCCCTGGAACTGGAGCTACAGACAGTCGTCAGCTGCCATGTGCGTGTAGAGACTTAAATTCAGGTCCACTGGAAGAGCAGCCAGTGTACTATCTCTCCAGCCCCTAGGATTTCCTTATCAATTTCTTTTTTTATATCAACTTTAGAAATTTTTATAATTATAGTATTTAGAAATGTTCAAATTGTACACTCATTTCTTCCATTAAAGATATCTTCAGAATATTATTGTTTTATTTAATCATTCCCCATGTGCATTCTTTTCTTCTGGTTCCAATGGTTCTATATACTCTTTTGAGAAATAAATAATAGCTGTGTTTTCTTCTGGTTTATTCCCTCTGTCAGTTCTTAGTTAATCTGTGTAAAAAGTCCTGATTGTATAGGGTGAAGGCTGCTTTGGCAGCTGCACTGATGTCTTTATGTTGTCCATGATAACATCATCACGGGGAAAATAACTGCAGAACAGTAGTATGGGGTATATTGGGGATGTGTGTTTCTTTTGTGTAATTGATAATTGCTTTTCTTCTTCTTTTCCTTCTTTGAAGTTAAGTGCTTCGTTAAAAACCCTAGAAGGAGACAGAAACCAAATTTATACTCAGTTATCTGAAATAGATGCAACAAATGATGATCTTACAGGTAAGGGTTCTTGACGAGCATGTCTCCTTAAAGAGAATGAATTACTTCTGAGTTTTACTTTCAGTGGTAAACGTAGTCCATTTTCTCTTATATTTATGTAAATTATTAAAAGTATGTAAGAATGTGGAGTATGGTGCATCTTTGTTAGGGTTTCTATTGCTATGTAGAGACACCTTGACCATGGCAACCCTTATAAGGAAGACGTTCATTGGATCTGGCTTATAGTTCAGAGTTCTAGGGCCTGCAAATTATAAGTATACCATAAAGTAGTATTCCATAGTAATTGCACTGCAGAAGATCACACAGGCAGACATGGTGCTGGGGAAAGATCCAGGAGTTCTATATCTAGATCTGCAGGCAGCAGGAAGAATGCCACTGGGTCAGTCTTGAGCATCTGAAACCTCAAAGCTCACCCTCAGTGACAACTTCCTCCAACAAAGCAATACTTCCTAATAGTGTCACATCCTCTGAGCCTAGGGTGACATTTTCACTCAAGCCACCACAAGGAGTACAATGTTGGATATAGTTTTAGATGTTAAAAAGTTTTAAATTTAATTTTTTCCTTACATTTTTTAAAATTGAGAAAGTGATCTTCAGGACTTGAGCTTGTAATGTCTACTATTTTAATATATTCATATAATTTATTAGCATACACAAGAGTGGCTTTACACCTGTAAAAATAAATTTTTTTATGGAAAGCATTAAAAAAGTTTGCTGATTTTGTTCACATTGAAAAATAGATTTTGCCAGTTGTGTTTGTGCTGTAAAAAGTATATCACATCTCACTGTGTTAATGAAATAAATTCATATTTTTATATCTGAAAAGAATGGATGGACATATTCAAATGTCTGTGCTGGTTAACTCAGAATGGAACCACAGGCATCTTTTTTTTTTTTTTTTATTTCTCCTCATCTATATTTTCTTTTCAAAACAGGCTTTATTGATCCTGTTACACTTGCTTAAATGATGCAACATAAGACAAAAACTTCTGCTTGTAGAGCTTCATTTTTACCTGCCTGATGCTTTTCCTGCCTGTTTCTAACTCTACACCTATGATCACAGGCAAAGCCCCTTCACTGATTACACAGCTGAATATAAACATACCAGAAATCAACATCAACAAAATAATCCTCTCAATGAATACAAGAAACGTCAATATGTAGTCAACCATTGCCACGGCTGCCCAGAACTTCACATTTCTTCCTTTTCATTCTTAACTTATTCTATCTTCCAAACGATAGCCAGATCCATTTGAATCTTGACCTATGCTCTATACCAGACTTCATCGTTGTGAGGCCAGCTTCAGGGTACTTTATCTTCTTTATAACCTTCAAGACCAGGGTTGAGATCTGATGAGAAAAAGACCAAAAGGGTCTCAAAGGCCTTTAAGACTTTTAATGAGCAAAATGCTTAAAAAACATTGAACCATTGGATTAAATTGCCCTACTCACTGGTTATACTAATTGTATTGTTATTAGACCTGAAAAAACATTAGTCTAATTAAAAAAATGCTGCTATCTGAGAATAGTAGTAACAGTGTGGAAGATACAGAGAGGAATAGGCACTCTGTTTTCAAGGCAGCTTTATCGAGGCATACATTAACGTACATGTATCTTAGTAGGAAGTACCAGTGTAGCAAGCAATTAGTTCACCAGTTATTCCATTGTTTACTCCTTCTCTTGGCCAGTCTTAATCCCCCCCACCAAATAATATGGGAAACTCTTGTGTGTGTAGAGCGTTCCTCCAAATCCACCTTTTCTTTTTCCATGGTGTTTTAAAAAATTATTTAATGTTTTTTATTTATTTACTTTATTGGGAGTTTGCTCACATATATGTCTGTGTGAGAGTGTCAGATCCTCTGGAACTGGAGTTACAGACAGTTTTGAGCTGCCCTGTGGGTGATCGGAATTGAGCCAAGGTTCTCTGGAAGAGCATTCATTGCTCTTAACTGCTGAGCCATGTCTCCAGCTCCAACATTCTTTCCTTAATGCGTCATAAAATTTTTCAATAATTAATTTTTAACATATGGGAGCATTTTTCTCTAACCATCTCTCATCTCCCATAGATTCTGGCCTTTTTGGTAATTTATAGTGTCCTTCCTTTAAATGCATGTTTCTATGTAACCCCAGGCTTCTTGAAGTCCTCACATTTCTACCTCAGCTTCTCACATGTCTGCTTTATATAGGCTTAAAATTACTGCACCTGGCCTGTACAGTGCCCTATTATAGTGTCTGGGTTCAGTGCATAAAAGCCCCTTCTTCTGAGCCTGATGGTCTGAATTCAGTCTCCAGTGGAAGGAGAGAACAGACCCCTGCTAGTTGTCCTCTGACCTTTGCCCACCTGGGCATGCAGGCTGAGGTGAACACACACACACACACACACACACACACACACACACACACACACACAGACACACACACACACACACACGTTTTTTTAATTGAGCTATACTTTTTCCCAGTCCCCTTCCCTCTGAGCCCCTGCCCTCCACGTCTCCCAAACACTTAGTTTTAAAAGTTTTAAAATGAGATAAAGTAAGACACTAGAAAAAAGAGCTTGAGTGTATAATGGTAAAATAATTTGTGTTGTTTTTTAAGGCTTCTTTGCATTAGTATCTTTATAAAGTAGGTGGGTTTTGAAGTCACAGTGATCTGACCAACTTTGTGTATCGTTAATATTTTTAATATGTTTTTAATTGTATGAAATTCCTTTAATTTCTTTATTAAGAACTGAAGAATTTCTTTAATTCCTTTAGTTTCTTTATGATTTTGTACCTTTGTCTAGAGCATATGCGAAGTCTCAAGTCTGAACAAGTGTCTTTGCAGTCAGGTAATACACAACTTGAAATCGAGAAACAGAAGCTTCAAAGGAAAATCACAGTGATGAGGGAGCTGTACCAAGACAATGAAAGGATGCTTCACAGGTGAGAGGTGTTTGGTAACTCCAGTGAATGGCAAGTGAAATGTCTTTAAATGCATGTTATGTATTAGAGGCTTTACACATTGATTATTGGATGTTATCAATTACATAGAATCATTCATGTTGTTTCTTTTTTTTTTTTTTAATTTGGTGTTTTTTTGTGTTTTCAAGACAGGATTTGTCTGTGTAGCTTTGCAGCCTATCCTGGAACTCACTCTGTAGACCAGGCTGGCCTTGAACTAAGAGAGATCCACCTGCCTTTGCTTCCTGACTGCTAGTTTTAAAGGAGTGCCCTACATCACCTGGCTACATCATTCATTTTTAAGAATGTTATTTTGTCTTGGACGATTTTCTTCATGAACAAAATGTAAATATGTTGGAATTCCCAAGCTACCTTTCTCAGTATCTGGTAACATTTATCAGATCATTGCCTTAAACTCATGCTGACATACAGGGTCCAGGAATCTGAGCGGTGTCTTTGGATGGAACTTCCTATTGTATATAAAACTGACTCCTTTCTTCTGCGCAAGTTAGTCTTGCTTAATATTCTTTGATGTAGTTACTAAATGGCAGTATCATTGTATTTGTGAACAGGGCAGCTGCTAGTCATCCTTCAGTGCCCCTTTTGTGTCCCATATTTGTTTGTCTTATCATCAAATTCTGTCAAATTTCTTAACCTTTAATCTGATGGCTTTTTATCATCTACCAATACTCTGGTTAAAGCCATCATTAGCAGTAGTTGGTTCATTACAGTAGCCCTATGAATGTCTTTATATCTTCCTACACTGTCTTTTCTCTGTAAACTCAGAATAACTCCTAAAACATAAATTGTGCATACTGTCACAGTCTTTCCTGCACCCCCCCCTCAAATGTTTTAAACAGACTTAAAACAAGATTCTCAGAAACAAGTTTACCATACCCACCTTGTGAGAAGCTATAGACTATTCTATGTCTCTTTTCTTTGTTGCTATCTATTGCCATTGGCTTTCTTCATTTTTGGTGTGCCCAGCACATCTGTATGGTAAGGTCTTTCATCTTTCAAGCTTTTTCTTTCCTTCTTTTTATTTTTTTCACTATGTGGTGTTCTATGTGCTTGCATTTTTGAATCTATGTTTCATTCAGATGTGGGGTCCCGCTGTCATCTTAAAGAAGGCTTTCTCGGTACCCTAACTAAACCAATATCTCTTATTTTGTTCCGTTATTTCTCGTCACATCTTGTTTTGTTCTCTAAACGTCCTCCGCTTCACATTAATTTAAACTCTGTAAGAAGTATGGTACTTTTATTTATATTCCCAGTGCCTAAACTGAAAGGAAAATAGTGGGTTTCCAATCAATATTTGTGCTCAATCAATTCTTCAATATCCTTGAAAGGATAATAATCAACTTTATACAGAAAAAGAAATAAAATCAGGATAGCTAAAACAATCCTGTACAATAAAGAAACTCCAGGAGGCATCACCATCCTCAACTTTAAGCTCTACAACAGACCTATAGTCCTGAAAACAGCCTGGTATTGGCACAAAAACAGACAAGGTCACCAATGAAATTAAATCAAATATTCTGCCATTAACCCACACAGCTACGGACACCTGATTTAGGACAAAACAGCTGAAAGTATATACCGTGAGGAGGAAAACATCTTCAACAAATGGTGCTGGCACAACTGGATGATGGTGGGTAAAAGACTGCAGATAGACCCATGTCTATCGCCATCCACAAAACTCAAGTCCAAGTGGATCAAAGACCTCATCATATGTCCTTCCACACTGAAACTCGTAGAACCTCCTAGAAGAGAAAGTGGGAAGTACCCTTGAACAAACTGGTACAGAAGACTGCTTCCTGAACATAACTCTAGTAGCACAGACACTGAGATGTACAATTAATAAATGGGACCTCCCCAACTGAGAAGCTTCTATAAGGCAAAGGACACACTTGACAAGACCAAACGGCAGCCCACAGAATGGGAAAATATCTTCACCGATCCTACATCTGACAGAGGGCTGATCTCCAAAATATACAAAGAACTCAAGAAACTAGTCAACAAAATACCAAATAACCCTATTAAAAATGGGGTCCAGACCTTAATAGAGAACTCTCAATAGAGGAAATTTAAAAGGCTGAAGGGCACTAAAGAATGTACTCACAGTCCTTAGCTATCAGGGAAATGCAAATAAAGGAACTTCGAGATGCCATCTTACTGCTGCCAGATTGGCTAAAATTAGAAACACCAAGAACAACTTATGCTGGACAGGATGTGGAGAAAGGGGAACACTCCTCCACTGTTGGTGAGAGTGCAAAGTTGTACAGTTATTTTGGAGATCATTAAGGCGGTTCCTCAGGAAAATGGGAATCAGTCTACCACAGGCCCCGGCAATCGCCATCTTAGGCATATACCCAACTGATCCACATCCATGCAACACAGATTTCTGTTCTACTATGTTCATGGAAGCATGGTTTGTAATCACAAGAATCTGGAAGCAACCAACATGCCCTTCAACTGAAGAATGGATAAAGAAGATATAGCACATTTACACAATGGAATACTACTCTGCCGGAAAAGAAAAGAATAGAATCTTGAAATTTGCAGTAAAGTGAATGGACCTTCAAGAAACTATCCTGAATGAGGTAACCCAGTCACAAAAAGAATAAAATTGTATGTACTCAATCATATATGTATTTTAGACTGAGCAAAGGATCACCAGCCTATAATTAACACTGCCAAAGAAATTAAGATGCAAAGAGGATTCTAAGAGATTCATATAAGTTCCCTCACAGAAGGGGAAAGGGACAAGATCTCCTGAGCATATGGGGAGTGGTGGGGCAGTGAGTGGAGAGGGAGCTAGGAGGAAGAGAAGGGGAGGAGAGGAAAGCATGTGGGCCTAGGAAGATTGAGTCAGGGGAGGAATAGATGAGAAGAGAGAGGGAACATAATAGAGGGAGCAATTATATGTTTGAAGAGAAAAATGAACCTAGAGAAATATCCAGAGACCTTCAAGTCTCACTGCAAGTAACAATTTGAGCAACAGTGGAAGGGCTACCATAAATGCCCTTCCCTGATAATGAGATTGAGGACTGTCTTATCCACCATCATAGAGCTATCATCTAGCAGCAGATGGAAACAGAAGCAGACACCCACAAGTAACCACTGAGCAAAACAGGAATTCAGAAGCAGAGAGAGAGGACAAGACCAGGCTACAAATATACATTGAGACAGCCAACCTGAAAAAAGGAGGAGCTACTAGGCCCCCAGACTGATAGCTGGGATTCCAGCATTGGACTGACTCAGACTCCCTAAACATGGGTCTCTGCCGGAAGGCCTGGGAAGTCTAAGGGACCTTGACAGTGGAAACAGGATATGTACCTGGTGCACAAAAGGACTTTGGGTGCACATCCCCCATGGAGGGATACTCCCTTAACCTAGAGACAGGAGAGAAGGCCTAGTCCCTACTCCAAATGATGTGTCAGATTTAGATGACCCCTCCTGGAAGACATCACCCTACATGTGGAGTGGGGGTGGGAGAGGAGTGTGGTCGGGGGGCATGGGGGTATGAACAGAGGGAAACAGGGAGGGAGGAAGGGGGAACTGGGATTAATATGTAAAATGAAAATAAATAAATAAAATTGTACTCAGTGTATTTAAATATTGATGGCAATATGAGACATTGCCCTGACATGTCCAGATAAGGCAGAGAAAAGACCCTTGTGATACCAATCTTGCAATTGCAGATTTCCTAATAAGAATTATAGTTTAGAGTTTTCATTATAAAACCAAGCACACTTTGACTTTTATTGCCCTTTGGAAGTCCCTTGTCTGTCCTATTCCTTCATACATTAAGTGTGCATGTATTTATGTATGTGTGTGTGCGATGTAAATTCCATTGTTAAATTTGTTTGTAACCTTAAAGCCTGTTTTTTTTTCCCCAGAGATTTGCTGGCCTTTGATTTGTAAACTGAGAATGATGAAGATTCTGAGAGGCCCAGTGTGAGAACTCCTGGTTGAGGGCTAACACAGCAATTTCTTTCAGTTCTCATTCTGTAAACAATTGTCTTCTCTGACTACCTCTTCTTTTTAGAATTGTTTATTTGGTGAGGTACCTGTTCACATAGAACCCAAGCATGTGCTTGAGTGCTGTCACGTGTTCTTGATGGTGAGAAGGCCATAATATACTTTGTGAAAAAAATGCCATGTATAAGATTAACTTTGTTTTGTCTTAACTTACAGTGCTGTTGGTTGGGAATTTACTTTAGGAAATACACAACTTATGTTAACCAAGATGTGTTTTATTTTGTTCGAGACTGTTTCATGTAGTCCATGCTGGCTTGACCCTGATTACAGTCAGCTGTGACTTTTAACTCCTGATCTTTCTGCTGTCACTTCCCAAGTGCTTGGAACAGATGTTTTCCACCATTGTAGATTTTATCTAGTTTTAAAAAATGATTTATTATGCTGGGCATGGATGGTGTACACGTTTAATCCCAGCACTCAGGAGGCAGAGGCTACTGAATCTTTGTGAGTCTGGTCTACAAAGCTACATAGAGAAACCCCATCTTATCAACCAAAGCAAAATAAAGAAACAAAACTGTGATTTGCTCTTTTAAATTATGTATGATGTGTGTGAACCTGTAAAAATAAGTGCTGGTGCATGTAGAAGTCAGAAATGTTGGCCCTCCCTGGAATTGTAGATAACATGCTGTTATGAGTCACTGGATATGGGTCTTGGGAACTGAGCTCAGGTCCTCTGCAAGAGCAGGATGTACTCTTCTTAATGGCTGAACTATTGCTCCTGCCCATGGATATTTATTTTCATTTTATGTGTATGTGAGAGTTCCTGTATGTATGTCTATGCACAATGCCTGTGCCTGGTGCTCTCTAAGGCCCGAAGAAGGCATTGGATCTCTTGAAACTGAGTTACAAATGCTTGTGAGCTGCCATGTGGTTACTGATTACTGAACTTGTGTCCTCTGCCAGAGCAGTTTGTGCACTCTTAGGTGTGAGCCATCTCTCCAGTCCCATGGCGAGTTTTAAATAAAATACACAGGATTCAAAGTTGTGTATTCTTTACATCATATGTTTCATGAAAAGTGATCAACAGAGAAGTAATCCTGTATTACCCCAGGAACCAGTGGCCCCAGTATTTGCTAATTTACCAGTTAATGGTTAATGAGTTAATGAAGTTAATGAATAATGCTTAAAAATTCAAAGGTGCAACACATTTTTTTTGTCCATTTTCAAAGTAGTGGTGAAAATATGCATTGTGTTCTGTTTGTATGTGTTCACACTGTGATTTAATGTATTACTTTATTTTCTGTTGCTGTCCTGATCACACTGGTCATAATGAAAAGTCTAGGCACAACTGAAATTGAGGCCATGGAGGAGGACTGTTTATTGCGTTGCTTTCCATGGATTGATCAGCTTCTTTATATAACCCAGGGGTGGCACCACTTGCATTGGCTGGGGTCTCTCTTACATCAATTAGTCATGGAGAACATGCCCACAGGCTTGCCTCAAGCACGTCCTGGGGAGTTATTTTTCTCAGTAGAGATTCTCTTTTGCCAAGTTTCTGTAGTTTGTGAGAAGTTGACAAAAAGCCCAATGAGTATGTCTATTTTGAATAGTATTATATATTCTGCTCTGAATCAACTCACAGATCAAGCTGAATTATGCCACAAGCTGTTCTTCAGGGTAGGACATAGAAACTTTGTAAAACTGTATAAATATCAGAATAAGTTCTTGCCTCTATAGGCTATACTTTTGGTTAACTTATTTTCTATATTGCTTTTTTTCATTCACGTTATTTTCTTGTTTTTTTTTTCATGACTGATACATTATGTTCAGCTCTTTAAGTTTAATATTGGGAAGAAGTGAAATATTTGAATCTAGAAGTTTAGTATACTGCTTTATATATGTGATTTCTCTTCGAAGTTCTATCAGTAGAGTTTAAATTTCAACATTTAGGTTGTATTAGTTACTTTTCTGTTGCTGTGATAAAATACAATGGCAGAAAAGAAAACAAACAAACAAACAAAAGCACCTAAATACCAAACTATTCAGGTCAAGGCAACTAGTAGATGGGAGAACTTGTTTTGGTGTACAGTTCCAAAGGGAGAGCCCATGATAGTGAGGGGAGCATGGGAGCATGTTCTTAGAGCAGGAAGAGGAGAGATCATAACCCCCTTAAAGTTGAAGAAGACGGATAAAACTAGAAGTAGGAAGAGGCCATATGCTCCCAAAGCCTGCTCCCGGTGACAATCATGTGTCATATAATAACATGGTGGTTCAAAATGGACCACAAATAGGACAATGCCACCCATTGATTCTTTGCCATCTTTGTTTCTTTAAGTATACTCTGATGTCCACACAGTGATGAAATGCCTTGTTGCTTCATTTCTCAGAGACTTATTGTTACATGGTATCTGACTGCTTTCTCTGTACCTTGTTTTCATTTTTATGCAATGGAAATAATAGTTTTGTATGGCTGTTGACTAGTTTAATTGCCCACAGAAATGTCTCGTAACAGTTCTGGCACACAGTAACTGTTCAATAATTTACCTGTTACTCGTTAGTAAAAGAAGAAAAGTAGTGCAGGGTTACTGCTAGTGCTGGGATTATTTATTCTCTTGTTATTTTTTCCTTTTTAAAAGTTTAAATTAGAAACAATATTATTTTAGATATCAATCCCAGTTCTCTCTCCATCCCATCTTCCCAAGACCCCATCACATCCTTCTTTTGCTGCATAGAAAGGGTGAGGCCTTCAATGGTGGATCATCAAAGTCTGTCACATCATTTGGGGCAAAGCCTAGGTCCTCCCCTTTGTGTCTAGGCTAAGAGACTATCCCTCTGTGGGGATTGGGCTCACTCTCTTATTATTTTTGACTACCAATTAAAAATATTGGGTCTACAAACTTTACTTCAAGCACTCAAGAAGCAAACACAGGTGGATCTATGTGAATTAGAGGCTAATCTGGTTTAAAATGTGATTTTCAGGTCTACATTATGAGACACTGTCATAAAAACCAAACAAAACAACACAAGCCATAGTTGTAGTTATTGGCCCTCTTACTAACAAACATAGTGACTTACTATAATAAAACTTGATCCTAGTTCCCACTCCCTCCTTCCATAATGGCCCGCTCACACCCTCACATCCCATCCCCCCCCCAACTCTACAGGGAGGGTGATGCCATCCAAGAGGGGACATCAAAATCTGTCTAATCATTTGGAGTAGTATCTAGAACTTCCCTCCTGCTTCTAGGCTAAAGGAGTATTCCTCCACGGGGAATGTGCTCCCAAAGTCCTTTTATGCACCACAGACACATCCTGGTATAACTGTCAGAGGTCCCTTAGACTGCCCAGGCCTTCTAACTGAGGTCCACTTTCAGGGATCTGATTCAGTACAATGCTGGTTTCCCAGCTATCAGTCTGGGGGGCCATGAGCTGACCCTTGTTCAGGTTAGCTGTATGTGTTGGTTTCAGTAGCCTGGTCTTGACCACTTTTCTTATCACTCATCCCTCTTTACAACTGGATTCCAAGAGTTCAGCTCAGTGTTTAGCTGTGAGTTTCTGCTTGTATTGCCATCAGCTACTAGGTGGGGGCTTAATGATGGCATATAAATTAGTTATCTATCTCATTATCAGGGAAGGGAATTTAAGGTAGACTTTCTACGATTGCTCAGATTGATAATTGGGGTTATCCTTGTAGGTCTCTGAGTCAATTTTCTCTTCAAATTTATAATGGCTCCCTCTATTATATTCTCTTTCTTTTTCTCTCTCATGTATTAGTCTCCCAATTTAATCTTCCTGGTCCCACATGTGCTCCGCTCCTCCCCTTCTCTTTCTCCTGACACTCCACTCACTGACCCCACCCACTCCCAATATGCTCAGGGGATCCTGTCCTTTCCCCTTCTGTGAGGGACCTTGTATTATTGTCTTTGGTTCCTCCTTGTATACTAGTTTCTCTCGCGGTGAGACTTATATGCTGGCAATCCTTTGCTCTATGTCTCAAATCCATATATAAGTGAGTAAATACCATGTTCCTCTTTTTATGAGTGGGTTACCTCAATCAGGATGATTTCTTCAAGTTCCATCCATGTACCTACAAATTTCAAGATTCCATTGTTCTTTTTTTTTTTTTTTTTTTTTTTTCAGCAGAGTAGTAGTATTCCATTGTGTAAATGGACATCTTTATCAATTTTCAGATGAGGGGCTTCTAGGTTGCTTCCAGATTCTTGCTATTTCAAATAATGCTGCTATGAACACAGATGATCAGATGTCTCTGTTAACATGGATGTGTATATGCCCAAGGGTGGAATTGCCAGGGCTTGTGGTAAACTGATTTCGATTTTCCTGAGGAACCACAATACTGATCTCCAAAATGGCTGTACAAATTTGCACTCCTGCCAGCAGTGAAGGAGTGTTACCCTTTCCCCACATTCTTTCCACCATAAGCTGCCATTGGTGTTTCTAAGTTAAGTCATTCTGGCAAGAATAATATGGTAACTCAAAGTTGTTTTGATTTGCATTTCCCTGTTGGCTAAAAGACTGTTAAGCACTTTCTTAAGTCTCTTTCAGCCATTTTTGATTCCTCTATTGAGAATTCTCTCTTCATTTGTTGTTTTGGTAACTAGTTTCTTGAGTTATTTGTCTATTGTAGAGATCATCCCTCTGTCAGATGTTGGGTTGGTGAAGAATTTTCCCAGTCTGTGCACTGCCATTTGGTCTTGCTGACTGTGTACTTTGCCTTACAGAAGCTTCTCAATTTGAGGAGGTCCCATTTATGGATTACCAATCTCAGTGACTGGGCTACTGGTGTTATGTTCAGGAAGCTGTCTCCTGTACCAATTTGTTCAAGAGTGCCTCCCACTTTCTCTTCTAAGTGTGGCTGGTTTTATGTTGAGGTCTTTGATCCATTAGATGTTTCTGTGAATTCTTCCTTTGCCACATCATCGTCTGTATATAGTAGACATAAGGTTTTTTTTTTTTTTTTTTAACTTAATCTTGTATCCTGGTAATTTGCTGAATGTGTTTTCCAGCCATAGGAGTTCCCTGGTAGAGTTTATCGGACCACTTATGGAAACTATCATATCATCTGCAAATAGTGACATTTTGACTTCTTCCTTTCAAATTTGTATCCCTTTGTTCTCCCTTTGTTTTCTTATTGCTTTAACTAGAACTTCAAGTACATTATTGAAGAGATATGTAGAGAGAGGGCAGTCTTGTCATGTTCTTCATTTTAGAGGAATTGCCTTAAGCTTCTCTCCTTTCAGTATGATGTTGGCTGTTGGTTTACTATATATTGCTTTTATTATATTTAGGTATGTTTCTGTTTTCCCTGATCTTTCCAAGGATGTTCAATTTTTTCAAAGGCCTTTTCAGCATCTTAGTGGGATTATAATGTTGTTATTCCTTCTCCATTTGTTTTTATTGTGGGTCTCATTGATAGATTTTTGTAAGTTGAGCCATCCCTGCATCCCTGGGATGAAGCCTATTTGATCATGTTGGATGAGTCCTCTGATGTGAATTTGTATTCAATATACCTGTATTTAATATAGTATATTTGGATCAATGTTCATGAGTGATGTTGGTCTGTAGTTCTCTTTCTTATTTGTGCATTTGTGTGACTTGTGTAACAAGCCCCATAAAAAGTTTGGTAATGTGTGAGGTTTATGTGAGCTTTCAGTTTTATTAGTGTTTATTTTATATATGTGGGTGCCTTTGTATATGGAGCATAGATGTTCAGAATTGAGACTTTGTACTGATGGACTTCTCCTATGATGGGTATGAAATGGCCTTCTTTATCTTTCTTGGTTGATTTTGGTTTGAAGTCTAACTTGGTAGATATTGGGATAACTGCACCTTCTTGCTGCCTGGGCCCAAATGATTGGAAGTTCTTTCCCCAACCCTTTTTCTCTAGGTTAGTATCTGTCTTTGAAGCTTAGATGTGTTTCTTTTTTACACCGAAAGGGTAGATTCTGTCTTCAGGTCAATTCTATTAGACTGTGTCTTTTTATATGCAAGTTAAGACCATTAATGTTGGTGGAAAGTAAGGACCATTCATTCATTAATTGTTAATTCTTATTTGTTTTAGATTTCATTTTGTTGTTGTTGGCAGTGGTATTGTTGTGTATATTTCCTATGCTTTTACATTTGGGTTCTGGTGAAGGGGTGTTATCGATTGGCTAGTTGTTTGTTATTGTAGTTAACGTCCTTGTGTTGGAGTTTTCCTTCCAGAACATTCTCCATGGCTGGATTTGTGGATATGTATTGTGAAAATCTGGCTTTGTCATTAAATAACTTGTTTTCTCCATCTACAGTGATTGAGAGTTTTGTTGGGTATGGTAGCCTTGGCTGGAATCTGTGAACTCTTAGTACTTGTAGAACATCTATCCAGGACATTCTGGCCTTGAGAGTTACCATGTAGAAGTCAGGTGTAATTTTGATATTTTGATTGATAGGTCTGCCATTATAAATTACCTGGCCTTTGTTCTTCTTGTCCTTTATATTTTTTTATTTATTCTGTATGTTAGATGTTTTGATTATGATGAGTCAAGGGGAGTTTTTTTGTTTTGTTTTGTTTTGTTTTATGTCCTGTGTATTTGGTTTTGGGTATGCTTCTTGTATTTTCATTAGCATAATTTCTTCAAATTGGAAAAGTTCTCTTCAGATTGGGAAAGTTTTCTTCAATGATTTTTTGAATATATTTTCTGCATCTTTGAGCTGGGGTTCTTCACCTTCTTCTCTGCCTATTATTCTTTGGTTTGGCCTTTTCATGTTATCCCACATTTCTACTACGTTTTGTTGGATTTAAGATTTTCTTTGGTCAATGAATCTATTTCCTGTAGTTTATCTTCAACTCCTGAGATTCTCTCTTCAATCTCTTATATTCTGTTGGTTACGCTTGTGTCTGTAGTTCCTGATCATTTACCCAGGTTTTCTGTTTTAAGCGTTCCCTCAATTAGGGATTTCTTTATTGTCTCTATATCAGTTTTCAGGTCTTGAACAGTTTGAATTGCTTCCTTCATCTGTTTTATTGTTTTTCTTTGCTTTCTATACTTTCTTTAAGAGATTTTTTATTTCATTCATATATTCTGTGTCCTTTTTCTCTATTTCTTCCAATTTATTGTTTGTTTTTTTTTTTTGCATTTCTTTTCTTAATTTATTTTATATAACAAAGTCCATTTAAATGAAAACAAACATATATACACAATATTTGGGAATTTGGGCGTTCTTTCCAAACTACTTCCTGCTGGTAAGGGGCGCAGTTACGGGGGATTCGAAGAAGATTCAGAAATCCTGGCAGAAGTCTGTAAGGCTGCTTTGTCCAGCTGTTTTGAATGTAGGATCACCTTGTACTCTGTTGATCAAACCACATTAGTCTGGATTTCTTCCATTTCTTTAAGGGATTTTTTTTTCATAGCATCTTTGAGGGCCTGTGTTATTTTTAAGAACTTTTTTTTTTTTTAAGTCATACTCTTCTTCATCTGTTTTGATATGTTTAGTTCTTTTTGGTGTCGAGTCCCTAGATTCTGGTTTATCATACTCTTATTTCTATTGTTGGGCATTTTCTTCTATTTCTGTCTTCCCATCACTTATTCCAGTGTGTGAAGGTGGAGTTTCTGTCTCTCTTTACGCTGCTGTCCTGGTGAATGTAGTTGGGTCAGGAGTTCGATGTCTGCAACCATGGATAATCCAAGTTCTCTTGGAGATTGCTCCCCTGGCAGAGGCCAGTTGGTGGGGTTCAAAGTGTAGCATCAAGGTGTACCTGAGTGGATAGGTGGGTCCAGTGGGTTCAGAGCAGAGCCAGGAAGTTCCACAGAAGTGGAGGGTTTGTTGCAACCACACTTTTTCCCAGTGCCAAATTTCATATCAGAGACACACAATTTTTTTTTTCTTGTTTTTTTGCACATGGCCTTTGCTGTGGTGTATGGCAATTGCTTTGTGTGATACACTGTTTGTGATTGTAGTTGATTATATTGATTACATACATTAAAAGGAATGAAAAACTCTTTTTTTTTAAGGAAAATAACAGTGGAGGAAAATTGTCGATTGGAGAAAGAGGAAGAACTTTTCAAAGTCAACAAGAGAACCAACCATGTGAACAAAGAACTAGACACCTATAGGTAAGACATCCTCTTTCTTATTTTGATGCTTGGCATCAGGAAGCAGTAAAATAAAATGGCTTTGTTGTTTTGTTTGATCTCAGACAAGGTCTCTGTATCCCTGACCCATCCGGAACTCTTTCTGGAGGCAGACTTGCCTTGAACTCAAAGATCTGCCTGCCTATGCCTACCAAGTGCTAGGACTAAAGGCTTGTGTGTCCTAACACAACTACTAAGTGAATTGGCATATTTTTGTTTCATTACTTTGTATTTGAATTTCGTGGAATTTTGTTGATATTCAGAGAATATAAAAAGGAAAATTTTCTTTTTGGGGATTTTGACATATAAGTATAAGCATATTTTATGTTAACATGAAGAAGTTTATAAATAGGTATGGATGTTGTGTGTGTTGGCACTGGGAGGTGGAAAAGAATGGTCACAAGATCAAGACCAATATTGGCTAAATCGTGAGCTTGAAACTAGCTTGACCTGCATGAGACCCTGTCGTCAAGAAGGACATGATGAGCAGTTAATTCAAGCTCATTCATGAATATTTTTTCAGCTGGGAAAGAATATACACAGTATTAGCATTCAGCAAGTTTGCCATGAAATGAACAAGCCACTCTTAGAATTTTAGTAAATGCTTAGCTAGTCTTTGGTTCAGTCCTCAGTGGACCTGAGGAAACACTAGAATGTCTGTTAGAGGATCACCACAGCAACTTGAGTCATAAGACACTTCTATCAACCTTAGGAAGGGTAAGTTTGGGCTTTTTGTAAAAGGACAAATTACTTTTTTGTTTCATAAAGACAGTAAGTTAGTTATACTTTTACCTCTTAAGAGTTCCTCTCCTGAGCTGAGCATTGGTGTCAGAGGCAGGTGGATCTCTGTGAGTTCAAGTCCAGCCTGGTCTACAGAGCCAGTTCTAGGACTGTTGGGGCTTCAGAGAAACCCTGTCTTGAAGTAAACAAACAAACAAACAAACAAAACAAAACAAACAAAAACGATTTCCTTTTCTGGGACTCTGTTAATTTTATAGGATCTGAGTTTATCTTTCATGATTTTGAGTCCTGAAAATGAAAACCAGATGATCAGGCATGCTTGCATGTGCCTGAGACTTTTGCACTTAGGATGGAGGCATGGTAAGATTGTAACTGAGCCCCTGAACAGGCTGCTTGAGACCTTCTGTACTGTGTAAATTTTTGTGACATCGTGTTAGGCACATCCAAGTAATAGTGCTCACATAGTTTAATTGACATTAGACTTAGGGGAGGAGAAGATGGTCTTTAATACCTGTCAGCATCTCTCAAAAGAGGAGTCTTGTGGTTATAATTAAATAAGGAAGAACACTCAGTAATATTCTTGTAGCCACATGCTGTTATTCTTTATTATATGTCAGCACAGTGGAGTAACTATTTGTTCCATGTAGTCGGCGTGCCAAGGATATCGAAGAAGAATTGGAGAGAACAATTTGCTCCTATCAAGTGCAGGTATGTGTGTCAAGTGACAGCTGTATATGCAGTTAGAGCACTCTGACTGGATAGAATTGATGCAGGACTGTAGCTTTCATCACTCCTGAGGTGTTTTGTGAAACTGAAATATACACAGGGAGCCAAAGATGCTGAAATAAAAAACTTCTGCAGCTTTCCTTTCTTTTGGAATGAGTATTATACAGCACAGCACTGTCTGGCACCATCAGTGTCCCATGTTGTGCTTGTTATCTGTTCCTTGGAAACTCTAGTAGTTGATCATCTTCTGCAGTTTGTTGGCATTAAAAACCTTATGTTCAGGTTTGTTTAAAATTTCAGGAGAGAAAATCATCTGTATATGTGAAATTATGCTTTCAAAATGGTTATAATGCTTCAGAGATGCCTCGGCAGTGGGAATTATGGTTTGGGCCATGAATTTTAGTGGTGGCAATGAAAGTTTTTTATTTATGAATAATTTTAATATCTGTTTTTTAGGTTATGGCTCATGAACAAAGGGAACATGACTATTGGGTAAGTTTTTAAGTCCCCTAACATATACTATTCATGTTATATTAGTTAAAGGTATAGACGGTATTTAAAAATAATCACTTTCTATGAATTTTATTAATTTTACCAGTATTTAAATCATATTTAGGCCAGACCATAGGAAGCACTGAGAATTAATCTTTTATTTCTGTGCTTTACTTGTACATTTCCCTCTGAATATAATTAGTTTTAAAATCACAAAGTCTTGAGAAGGAGTTTTGGGGGTTGGAGAGAGAGCTCAGTATTTCAGCTCAGCACTTGCTGCTCTTCCAGAGGACCAGAGCTGTGTTTGGTTCTGAGCAAGTCAGATGATTCACATTTGCCTGTCTTCTACTTCCAGGTGAATTTAGACCCTCTTCTGTCCTCTTAAGACACCTCCAATCACACTCATGTGTGCATGCACACACACCTAACATGTGTACATCTTCATATTTATGTGTCATACAGTGAGCACCTTATAAGTCCAGGTATATCAGAGTCAGGAGAAACACTTATGCACATAAAACTAAATAAAATTTTAAAACAGTTAAGTGAATTGTAACATTTTACTAGCTCAGGGTATTGTACTGAATTCCTTTTTGTTTAAAATTGATTTTTATGATTACAATTGGAAAATAATTACACACAGAGAAACATCATTTTTTATAGAATCCTATATTGGCTCCCTATTTTATGGTATTTCTCTCTCTCTCTTTTTCTCGTCTATTCCTTCCCTGACTCAATCTTTCTAGTCTCATGTCATGTGTTTTCCTCTCCTGCCCTTCTCTTTCTCCTAGTCCCCTATGCACTTACTGCCCAACCACTCTGAATATTCTCAGGAGATCTTTTCCTCCCCCCCCATGAGAGATCATGTATGAATCTCTTAGAAATGTCTTGTATCCTAGTCTCATCACTGGCACTGTAAATTATAAGCCAGTGATCCTTTGCTCTATGTCTAAAATCCATATAAGTGAATAAGTACCATGTCCCTCTTTTTGTTACTGGGTTACCTCATTCAGGATGGTTTCTTCAAGTTCCATCCACTTGACTGCAAAGTTCAATATTACATTCTTTCTTTCTGGCAGAGTAGTAATCCATTGTGTAAATGTGCCACATATTCATTATCTATTCTTCTGTTGAGGGGCATCTAGGTTGCTTCTAGATTCTTGCAATTACAAATAATGCTGCTATGAATATAGTAAACAGATACCTTTTTTGCATGGATGTGGATCATTTGGGTATATGCCTAAGTGTGGGATTGCTGGGTCCTGTGATAGACTGATTCCCATTTTTCCTTAGAATCACCATAATGATCTACAAAATGGCTGTACATGTTTGCACTCCTGACAGCAGTGTAGGGGTTATCCTGTTTCTTCATATCCTCTCCAGCATAAGTTCTCATGGTGTTCCTAATTTTAGTATTTCTGGTAAGATGTTATCTCAAAATTGTTTTGATTTGCATTTCCTCGGTAGCTAAGGATGTTGAGTACTTTCTTAAGAGTCTTGAAGCCTTTTTGATTTCCACAATTGAGATTTCTCTCTTCAGATCTGTGCTCCATTTTTAATAGGTTATTTGGTGTTTGGTGACTAGTTTCTTGAGTTCTTTGTATATTTTGGAGATCGGCCCTCTCTCCGATGTATGATTGGTGAAGATCTTTTCCCAGTCTGTGGGCTGTTGTTGGGTCTTGTCAAGTGTCCTTTGCCTTACAGAAACTTCTCAGTTTCAGGTGCTACCATTTATTAATTGTCTGTGCTAACGGAGGTATGTTAAGAAAGCAGTCTCCTGTACCAATTTTTCAAGGGCACCTCCTACTTTCTCATCTAAGAGGTTCAGTGTGGATGGATTTATGTTGAGGTCCTTGATCCATTTTGACTTGTGTTTTATGTATGGCTATAGACATGGGTCAATTTGCAGTCATCTACAAACTATCATCCAGTTGTGCCAGCACCATTTTTTGAAGATGATTTCCTCTGCTCATTGTATGCTTTTAGGTGTTTTATCAAAAATCAGTTGTTTGTAGGTGTGTGGGTTAATGTCAGGATTTTTTATTTGATTATATAGATCTACTTGTATATTTTTCTGCCAATACCAGGCTGTTTTCAAGAGTACATCTCTATAGTAAAGCTTGAAATCAGAGATGGTCATGCCTCCTGAAGTTCATTTATTGTACAGGGTTGTTTTTTTATACTCAGTCATTTTTTTCTCCATATGAACTTGATTATTATTGTTTTAAGATCAGTGATAAATTGTGTGGGGATTTTGACAGGGATTTCATTGAAACTGAGAATGTTTGTGGTAAGATTTCCATTTTTACTATGTTTATCCTACCTATCCAAGAGCATGGGAGATCTTTCCATTTTCTGGTATCGTCTTTAATTTCTTTCTTTAGAGTCACAAAGTTCTTATTATATAGGTCTTTTACTTGTTTGGTAAGCTTTACAACAAGATACTTTATGTTGCTTGTGGCTATTGTAAAGGGTGATGTTTCTCTGATTTCTTTCTCTACCTCTTTGTCGTCTGAATAAATTAGGGTTACTGATTTTTTTAAGTTTATCTTGTATCCTGCTACTTTGCTGAAGGTGTTTGTCAGTGGTAGGAGTTTCTTGGTAGAGTTATTTTGGGTCACTTATGTAAACTATCATGTTACCTGCAAATAGTGACAGATTGACTTCTTCCTTTCCAATTTGTATCCTCTTGATCTCCTTTTGTTGTCTTATTGCTTTAACTAGGACTTCAAGTACATTATTGAAGAGATATTGAGAGTAAGAAAGCAGCATTGTCTTTTCCTGATTTTAGAGGAATTGCCTTAATCTCTCCACTCTGTTTGATGTTGGCTGTTGGTTTACTGTATATTGCTTTTATTCATTTAGATATGTTCCTGTTATCCCTGATCTCTCCAAGACCTCTATCTCAAAGGTTTTTCAGCATCCAGTGACATGATTACGCTGTTTTCCTTTTTCAGTTTGTTTATATTGTAGATCACATTGATAGATTTTCATATGTTGACCTGTCCCTGTCACCCAGGGATGAAGCCTATTTAGTCATGTTGGATGATTTCTCAGATGTGTTCTTGGATTCGATTTTCCAGTACTTTATTGAGTAATTTTACCTCAATATTCATGAGGAATATTGGTCTTTAGTTCTCTTTTTTGTTGTGTCTTCTTTTGGCTTAGTTACCAAGGTAATTGTGGCCTTGCAAAAGGAGTCTGGTAATTAACATTCTCCTTCTATTCTGTGAAACAATTTGTGGAGTTACGTTATTAGCTTTAGCTGGAATTTATGGTAGAATTCAGCACTGAAGCCATCTGGCCCTGGACTTTTTTTGGTTGGGAGGCTTCCAATGACTGCCTCTATTTCAGTGGGGATGATAGGTATTTTTAAGGTGCTCATCTGTTCTTGATTTAATTTTAGTTAGTGATAGTTATTGAGAAATTTGTCCATTTACTTTGAGTTTTTAAATTTTCTGGAGCATAGGGTTTCAAAGTATGACCTGAAACTTGTCTGGATTTCCCCAGTGTCGGTTGCTATGTCTCCTTTCTTGTTTCTGATTTTGTTATTTTGTATATTCTCTCTCTGCTTTTGTGTTAGTTTGGATAAAGATTTGTCTATCTTGTTCATTTCCTCAAAAAGTGAACTCTTTATTGCATTGAGTTTTGTATTGTTTTCCAAGATTCTACTTTATTGATTTCAGCCCTCAAATTATTTCCTTGCTTCTATACCTCTGGGGTGAGTTTGCTTCTTTTTGTTCTAGGGCTTTTAGTTTTGCTGTTAATTCTCTAATGTGACTATTCTCAGTTTTCTTCATATGGGCACTTAGCGCAATGAACTTCCCTCATAGCACTCTTTCAAGGTGTCCGATAAGTTCGCATAAGTTGTGTCCTCATTCTTGTTGAATTCTAGGAAGTCCTCCATTTCTTTCATTATTTCTTCTGTGATCCAGGTGCAATTGTGCACTGTTCAGTTTCTGTGAGTTTGTAGGATTTCTGCGAGGTGTGTTGTTGTTGAATTCCAGCTTGAAAGCAAGGCGGTCTGATAAAATACAGGGGACTATTCCAATTTTTTGTATCTGTTGAGGTTTGTTATGTGGTCGATTTTAGGGAAGGTTCCATGTGGAGCAGAGAGGAAGGTACATTCTTTTGCGTTTGGTTGGAATGTTCTATAGATGACTGCTAAACCCAATTGAGACATAAATTCTGTTAGTTCTTTTGATTATTTGTTAAGTTTGTATCTGGTGGAAATGTCTAGTGGTGAGATTGGGGTGTTGAATTATCACACTGTGAGTATGTGAGGTTTTATGTAAACTTTGAGTTTTAGTAGTGCTTCTCTTACAAATGTGGGTGCCTTTGTATTTGGGACATATATGTCCAGAATTGAGATTTTGTGCTGATGGGTTTCTCTACGATGAATACGAAATGACTTTATTCATCTGTTTTGATTGATTTTGGTTAAAAATCTAACTTATTACATATTAGGAGAGCCACACCTGCTTGTTTCTTGGGTCCATTTGATTGGAAGTTCTTTTCACTACCCTTTGCTATGGGTTAATGTTTGCTTTTGAAGCTTATCTGTGTTTCTTGTATTCAGCAGAAAGATGGATTCTGTCCTGCTATCCATTTAGCCTGTGTCATTTTATATGTGATTTAATACCATTAATGTTGAGGGAAAGTAAGTACCATTGATTGTTAATGCTTATTTGCTTTAGATATTTTGTTGGCCATGGCATTCTGAATATATTTGCCCTGTTTTTAAGTTGGGTTCTGATGAATTGGGGTCATCTATTGCCTATGTCTTCATGAGCCTAGATAACTTCCTTGTGTTGGAGTTTTCATTACAGAAGTTTCTGTAGGCCTGGATATGTAGATATGTATTATGAAAATCTGGCTGATTCTTTTTTTCTGTCTATAGTGATTGGGAGTTTTGCTGGCATAGTATCCTGGGGTGGCATCCATGGACTTTTAGCACTTTTAGAACCACATATCCAGGACCTATGGTCCTTGAGAGTTTCCATGGAAAAGTCCGGTGTAATTTTGACTGGTCTGCCTTTATATGTTACCTGGTCTTTTTTCTTTGCTGCTCTTAAAATTCTTTCTTCATTCATATGTTTGATTATATGTGTCGAGGGGTTCTTTTTCCTTGGTCCAGTTTATTTGTTGTTCGATATGCTTCTTGTATTTTCATGGACGTATCCTTTCCAACTTGGATAAGTTTTCTTCATTGATTTTGTTGAACATGATTTCTGCCCCTTTGAGCTGGGCTTTTTCAAGTTCTTCTATACATATTATTGATAGAGTTGGCCTTTTCACAGTGTCCAACATTTCTTGGGTGTCTTCTGTTAAGGAGTTGTTGGAGTTAAGATTTTCTTTGGTCAATGAATCATTTCCTCCTGTGCCCGAGATTCTCTCTTACATCTCTTGGTTTTTGTTGGTTATGCTTACATCTATAGTTCTTATTATTTGTGCAATTTTTCTATTTCCAGCATTCCCTCAGTTTGTGTTTTCTTGATTGTCTCTATTTCAGTTTTCAGGTTTTGAACTGTTGGAATTATTTCCTTCATCTGTTTTTTTCTTGACTTTTCTTACTTTCTTTAAGAAATTTGTTCATTTTTTTCCATTTTTTTGCATATTTTTCCTTTCATTTCTCTAAGGGATTTTCTCGTATAGTCTCTGAGTGCCTCTGTCATTTTTATGACGATATTTTCTAAGTACTCCTCTTCTGCTTCATCTGCTTTCAAGTCTTCAGGTCTAGTAGTTGGTGTAGATTCCCTAGATTCTGATGACTTCCTTCTTGTCTTTCTATTGTTAGGTGTTTTCTTGTATTGTCACCTTACCTTCACTTCTTCCAATGGGTACATGTGGGGTTTCTCTCCTGTTTATGCTACTCCCCCAGTGGGCTTAAGTGTGTCAGGAGTTCGATGTCTGTATCTCTGTGTGGTCCAAACTCTCTAGGAGCTTACCTCTCAGGCAGGGGCCTGGCAATTGGGGTCAATGATCAGGTAGGCAGGGACTCAGTTGTCCAGCATGGATAGTCTGGTCTCTGGCAGAGGCCTGGCTATTTAGGTATCAGGCAGAGGCCAGGCGATGGGATTCAAAGATTATGCAGGAGGGGACTTGATGTGGTTTAGTGTGCTCAGAATAGATCCAGGAAGTTCCCTGAAGTTGGCGGGATTATTGGACCTGCTCTGTGGTCCAGTGCTCAATGAAAGCAGTGGGACAGTGGCCTAGTTAGGGCACAGGTTGGGGTGAGGGCAGATTCTGGGTGGGTGGTTTGTGGATCAAAGTTCTAGGAGTGTTCTCGATGGCTACTGGATGTAGGTGGGAGCTACATTCAGGGCTAACCCGGAAGTTTCCAGGGAAGGGTATGGCAGGGATTGGACCTGAACTGGTCCCAGATTCACCTCCAGCAGGGTCCCGGTCATGAGGGCCAAAGATCAGGTAGGCGGGGACTCAGGGTGGTCCTGCATGGATAGGCATTCTGGGAGAGGTCTGGCACTCCAGCAGAAGTCAGGAGATGGGGGTCACTGAAAGAAGCATGGTGATGGGGGTGAAAAAAGATAAGTGCAGATTCTTAACCTGTTTTTAGTCGTGAAGTTATATGCCATCATGCTCTAGACATTTGAGATTTTATAGATATAGTTTCAAAATCTATTATTTTCTTCAAGCTGGAAGCTCGTGCTTTGGAAAGAAACGTCAATGAATTAAAGAGAAAAAATGCTCTGATGAGACAAAAGTAAGTATTCATAAGAATACTTTATTTGAAATAGTTTCTTCATTGTGTAATGCTTGTATAAATATATTTTTTTAAAATAAATGTAGTAAATTTCATAATGTTATAAAATATCTGGTCAGTTTTAGTACTATGAAGTTTAATTTGTGTGAAATACTTTTGTTTGGTTAGTTCAGGGACACTTCAAGATGCTTTTACAAATCACACTATTAAAAGTGTCAGGTAAAAACATTACAGAATGATGAGTGTAGAAAAAACAAGAGTGGGCAAAAGAAAGGATGCCTTTCTGACACTGTGATGCTTTCTCAGAGTACTTCATTCCTAGTAAATAAAGCTGTTCTATTTCAAGTCTAAGAAACAGGAATTAAGTAGCACTTTTTTAGAAATGTAACACTTAAAGATACAAACTTTAGAAATGCAATAGTCTCCTCATTTAGTGGAATTTTAAATTTTACAAGGGGAAGTGTGGGTAACTCAGAGCAGTTCTGCACTGTTGCCCTGACCTTTTCCTTTCAGAGTCAGTTAAAGCCCCTGCCTCAGTTTCCTTAGTCATAAAATGACACATTTCTACTAGTTTATCTAGTATGTTCTACTTCATGAATGTATGTATACTCTGTAAGATAGCACTCAACCAAGTACAATTTATAAAAACATCCAGTTGTAAACATGAGCACCTCTAAGAAGAAGCCAGACCTCCATAAGAAGTGTGGAACTGTAGAAATGGATCTGGGCAGATCAGTGGTTGTTCTTTTTCTTTTCTTTTTTTTTTTTTCAGCAGATTTTGAGCTTGGAACTGCTTTGGAATTGGCCTTTGCCTAAAATGTGGTGTTTCTTTCTGATGAGTAACATAGATATATTTGTTTTTTGTTTGCAGACTAACTAAAGCAGGATATTCACCTGATTTTATAAAGACAGCATTTGGCAGAGGTAGTGTTTTTTATAACCCATATTTTAAATACATATCATGTATCCATATATATTTTATATAATAGTTTAGTTTAGTTTAAATTAACATTTTCACCCAACAGTATTTAGGATTTTGTAGTGGTGATTTTATTTGAAATTGTTTCATTAACTCTGGGTTTTGGCTTATTAGCATTAATGAAAATGACTGATACCTCATTTTCTCAGGGAAATGTCCTGACAGGTCCTTTAAAGGCACAGTGCTATTAATAAGGTACCATTAGTTATTTTTGGGGAGAATGAATGAGAAGTATTTAAGTGGAATAGCATTGTGACTACATATTAACAATACTTTAAGAATTTTTGAATGGTTATTTTAATTATCAAGCAAATTTCAGAGTATTGATTTAAAAGTTAAGACAAGGTCTAGAGTTTGATGACTGTAATAATCCCAGGGAGCTTAGCCCTTCAAAGATGTATTTAGTACCTCTGCTGGTGATTTACTAAGTTAGCATTTTAATGACTTCCAAAGAGCTAATCATTTGCATTGTGCTTTCCAGTTGAAGTGGAATTAAAGAGAAATCTTCATGGGTAGAATATACCTTCAACTACCTATGGACGTCAGCAATCATTTTGAGAGTCATATTTCACTAAAATGTAAATATATATTACACTGCAAATATTGAAGACTTCAAGTAGTAACAATGCTTGGAGTGGGACAAATATATAGACGATGCCACTATGATGGGTCAACCATGCTTTGATCGTCTCTGTAGACCATTTGTTGGGATGGTACACACTCTGTAAGATTTACTGTACTTGAAACAGGAATTCCCTGGTGTTTAATTTCCTTTTGTTGCTGATTTTGTTGATTTTTTTTTTTTACCTTTGGAAGCATAATCACAATTGGGAATGATGAATTTGTAAAATGATAGGGGTCTCAGTCATCTGGATTATATATTGAATACATGGTGATATTTGAGTCTTTAACTTGAAGAATTCAAAAGTAATTTCTGATTCTCCACAGTATTTTATGAATTTGTTTACTTTTATAATCTGACTTTTACTTGGGCAGTGTTGGTGTATGGCTTTAGTCCTAGCACTTGGGAGGCAAAGACATGTAGATCTCTGATTTTGTGTCTAGCCTGGTCTACAGAGTGAGTTCCAGGATAGCCAGAGCTACACACAGAGAGATGCTCTTTCAAAAAACTAAAAATCAAAACAAAATAAAACCTCCCAAACTGTGTCTCCCAAACTGTGTGACTAGAACATTTCATGGTTGGCCATGACCTATGTGGCTCTGACTTAAATCAAGCACTTTCACATTGCAAACCTTCATGTATGTAGTAGGTTTTTTCCCCCCGGCGCCTGGGCCCACCACCACCCTAGCCCCAAATAACACACAGAGACTCTATATTTGATATAATGCTGTTGGCCAGGTACTAGTTTCTTATTGGCTAGTTCTGTCTTAAGTATTAACCCATTTCTGTTAATCTAAGAATTTCCAAGTGGTTTCATCTTATGGGGAATGGGGCCGGCATCTGGTCTCCCCAGTCTCTCCATGCTGACTCCTCCTTACTACTTCCTGGAATCCTTCTTGTCTCCTAGTACTACCTGTCTTGCTTTCCTATTGACCAACAATACTTTATTCATTAACCAGTATGATAAGGTGATGGGAGATGTCACTCTGTAAATACGTTTATCATACTGGTTAAGTTGGATTATTGGGAAGTATATGGTCACATATTTCCAAAAATATCTGTGTATGTTGTCAGACACGTTTGAATCGTACTCTGAGTCAAAAAGGGAAATCATTTTCATTTTCAGGTAATTGGGTATGCATACCCAATTCCAGGCCAGCTAGGGGTACATAATGAAACCATTTCAGAAAACAAAATAAAATGCAACACAAAAAATGACAAGATAACAAAGAAACACAAAAAGCATATGCACATCATCCTCCCTCAATCCTATAGTGACTCCTAAATACCAACAGCAACCTTTGTTTAACTTGTGTGGCTATATACAGTAGATAGTAGTTTGGCATTGTGTGTGGTTCTGTTGTTTTTTGTTTGGTTTTATGTAAAATACATCTTGAGAGTTGTGTTATTTACCCAGGTAAAATTTCTCTAGAGCTTGTATCCTGCCTTCCACATTGAACATATAAATATAAAAATAAGCACCATTCCACTCAAACTTATGACCTTCCTATTTTAAAAATCAGAATTGTTTTTGAGATGAACAGGTGACTCAGCTTTTAAAAGCACATATTGCTGTTGCAGAGGACCTGAGTTCAGTTCCTAGCACACATATTGAATAGCTCATGGTCCATGTAAACTTCATCTTTAGAGGATCCAATGCCTCTGGCCTCATTGGCCACTGTACCTTTCATGGACATGACCCCCATGTTGATAGAAAGGTAGAAAGAAAGAATAAGAGGAAGAAAGAAAGAAAGACACACACACACATACACACACACACACACACACACACACACACACGCCAATTTAAAAAGAAAACCTTGAAAATATCAGAATTCTTTACATAGGTGTAAAGCTGAGGGAATTCAAGGTGTGAGTATTTATATATGCAACTTATGCTGTTATTTTAATAAACTTCTAATTTGTTGAAAAGCTTCAAAAACACCATGCTCTGTTCAAATATGTGCAGTGTTCAGGGCACATATTAGACATAAGCTGACAGACAGTAGGATAACACAATGAGAGCTGTTGAATGTGATTCTGACTTATGGCTCAGCTAATTGGATCTGCATTTAAGACTGCTGTTATTATCATTGTCATTATTATTATTATTATTATTATTATTATTATTATTTTCTTTTAGATGTCGATCCCAGTTCTCTCCCTCTCCCTCCCTCCCTACCTCTTACCCTCTCTCCCCCTTCACATGTACCCTGACCACCCTCCACTCCCATCCCCCCCACCCAATTCCACATGTAGGGCAATGCCATCCAGGTGGGGACATATAAATCTGTCAAGTCATTTGAAGTAGGGACTAGGACTTCTTTCCTGTCTCTAGGTTAAGGGAGTGCCCTCCATGGGAACATGGGTCTCAGCTAGAAGGACTTCGCAGTCTAAGGGACCTCAGGCAGTGGAACCAGGATGTATTCCTGGTGCACAAAAGAACCTTGTATATACAACTGCTGTTTTAATTATTCCAGAGCACTTCCCATATGGTCCCTATATACTGTGCTGACCTTCACTGAAAGGAGCTATTCTCTCTCCTCCAACTGTGTTGGAGGGTCTATTCAGAACCTCACCTTTCCTTCAAGAGGGAGGAGGAGGAAGCATAGTATTTAAACATTTTCATTACTCTAAAATCTCCCTTATGTTATCATTTCATCTCACTTTACCTTTAAAATAATCTGTGAGTAGACATTTGTGAAGTATAGGCATTGCTTTTACTTATATTTCTAGAGAAAATTTTTTGGGTAAATAACACAACTGCTTGTAATTATAGACTTACTTATTTTTTTAAACCGGGTAAATAATGTTAGACCAGATATGGTAGCACATCCCTTTAATTCTAGCAGTTGAGGTGCAGAAGCAGGAGGATTTCTGTGAGCGTGAGGGCAGCCTCATCTACAGAGTGAGTTCCAGGCCATTCTGAGAATTGCTTAGTAAGACTCTACCTCAAAAACAACCAAACAGCAAAATCCTTTGTAGCTCCTTGTTCTGATCTGTATTCTTCTTCCACACAGTTTAAGGCAAGTGTCCACCCGAACTATGGAAATTCAGGAATCCAGAGTGCTCTCAATGACACTGTGGGTGTATGTAGCACTCAAAACTTTGTGAATTTTGAAGCATTTCATAGAGCAGATTTTAAATTTTTGATGTTCAACACTTAAGGTCTATAAACACACATCTCTCTCTGTCTCTCTGTCTCTCTGTCTCTCTCTCTCTCTCTCTCTCTCTCTCTCTCTCTCTATATATATATATATATATATATATATATTTATATTTATATATTCTTCATCCTGTTTGACTCTGGCACCCTTTAGTCCTAAATGAATACACAGATGGTATATTGGGTATACAACAGTTGGCTGGTGGTTGGGCTTCTTATTGGCTATCTCTGTCTTAATTATTAACCCATTTCTGTAATCATGTATTTCCACCTGGTTTTGGCTTATGGGAGAATTCTTCATCCTGTTACTTCTTTGGTGCACTAAATCACTATCCCTCCACCTGTGTTTTGCAGCATTCTCATCTTGTAGTCCTGCCTATATTTTCTGGCTGGCCAATCAATCAATCATTATTTTATTCATCAACCAATAAGACAAAATATATACAGAAGGAATTCCCAGATCATATAAAATTGCAAACACAGTGCCAGGCACTTCCAATAAGGAATACTCAACCTACACTGGATAACGAGGAGTTATACTACATAAAACCTTTAAAGAATATATAAGATAGTGCAGTGTAACCAGCATTATTGCTTGAAGAAGCAAGACCAGAATGTAGAAATATAATTTGTGTGGGGCATTTTTGTGAGTGCTTAAAGAAAGCAAGGTAATCCAAGAAAAAATATCAAAGAGTTGAAGGAACAGTTCAAGACATGAAAACAGAAATAGAGACAATAAAGAAAACACAAACTGAAGGAATGCTGGAAATAGAAAAAGTGGGCAAATGATCAGGAACTACAGACTCAAGAAAAACCAACAGAATACAAGAGAGTGAAGAGAGAATCTCAGGGGCTGAAGATAAACTAGAGAAAATAGATACATCGACCAAAGAAAATCATAAGTCCAATAAATCCTTAACACAAAACATCCAGGAAATGTGGGACACTGGTTAAAGCAAAAGATAAGACTAATGGGTGTAGAAGAAGGTGAAGAAGCCCAGTTCAAAGGTGTGGAAAACATGTTCAACAAAATCGTTGAAGAAAAATTTCCCAATCTGAATAAGGACTTGCCCATAAAAGCACAAGAAGAAAACCCAACACCAAATAGACTGGACCAAAGAATAAAGACCTCACAACACATAGTAATCAATGCACCTAACATACAGAAAAAAGAAAGAATGTTAAGAGCAGCAGGAGAAAAATTTCAGATAACATATAAAGGTAGAATGATCAAAATTACACTTAAATTCTCCATGGAAATTCTCAAGATCAGAATGTCCTGGGTAGATGTTCTACAAGTATGAGAGTCCACAGATGCCTGAGAAGGCTACTATACCCAGCAAAACTCTCAATCATTATAGATAGAGGTAACAACATATTTGATGACAGAGCTGGATTTTCACAATGAATATCTCCAAATCCAGCCCTATAGAAATTTCTGGAACGAAAACTCCAACCCAAGGAAGTAAACTATGCTCACAAAGACATAAGTAATAGATAATCCCAATTCACCAAAACCAAAGTTAAAGCATGGATAATATATTCACAATACCAGCACCTACAAAAAATCTAAAACAAATAAGCATTAACAATCAGTGGTCCTTATTATCCCTTAACATTAATGGTCTTAACTCACCTATGGAAATTCACAGGATAAAAGAATGGATACAAAGACAGAATTGATGGTTTTGCTGCATACAAAAAACACATCTAAGTTTCAAAGACAGACATTCCCTCAGGGTAAAGGGTTGGGAGAAGATCTTCCAATGAAGTGGACCCAAGAAGCCAGCAGGTATAGCTATCCTAATACCTAACATGTTAGACATCACACCAAAATCAATCAAATGAGATGAAAACAGTCATTTCATTTTCATCATAGGAGAAATCCATCAGGGCAAATTCTCAATTCTGAACATCTATGCCCCAAATACAAAGGCACCCACATTCGTAAAAGAAACTCTACTAAATCTTGAAGCTCATGTAAAACCTCATCCACTCCTAGTGGGACACTTCAGCACTCCACTCATACCACTAGACAGGACCACCATACAAAAACTTGATAAAGAATCAAGTACTAACAGAAGCTATGTCTACATTGGGTTTAAGATACATCTACAGAACATTACAACCAAACACAAATAATATACCTTCCTCTCAAATCCATATTGAACCATCTCTACAATCAACCACATACTAGGCCACATAAAAAACCCTCACCAAATTAAAAAAAGAAATTGGAATATTCCTATGTATCTTATCAGACCACCATGCTTTAAAGCTAGAATTCAACCACAACACAAATCTCGAAGAAACCCTACAAACTCATGGAAACTGAACAATGTCCAATTGGACCATTCCTGGTCAAGAAGATATAAAGAAAGAAATGGATGACTTCTTAGAATTCAATGACAATGAGGACACAACATACACAAACTCATGTTAAACATTGAAAAGATTTCTATGAGTCAATCTCCTCGACATGTAAAATAACAAATTTAAAAAAAAAAAAAAAAAAAAAAAAAAAAAAACGCTTTGACTCCAAAATTTAAGTTGAAGAACAAGTTACTGGGGAAAAGGATTTCTAATTTTGTTTCCACAGAAAATGAAAAGACGTGGATTCCTTCCAGACTAATGTGGTTTGATCACGCCAGACCGCCTGAAACAGAGTACAAGCTGATCCTACATTCAAAACAGCTGGACAAAACAGCCCTACAGACTACAGCTAGGATATCTGAATCTTCTTCAAATCCCCCAAGACAGCGCCCCTTATCAGCAGGAAGTAGTTTGGAAAGAACGACGCCCAAATTCCCAAATATTGTGTATAAATGTTTGTTTTCATTTAATTGGACTTTGTTATATAAAATTAAAAAAAATAAATAAATAAAAGAAAAGATTTCTACGAAGGATGGAAGTTCATTTCATAAGAGCCCATATAAAAATAACAATGGAATCTTGAAAATCACAGGCAAATGGATGGAACTTGAAGGAAACCTCCTGAATGAGGTAACCCAGTCAGCAAAATAAGAACATGGTATGTATTCGCTTATATATATATTTTCGACATAGAGCAAAGGATCACCAGCCTATATTTCATAATGCCAGAAACTAGAATACAAGGATGATTCTAAGAGATTCATCCAAGTTCCCTCATAGAAGGGGAATAGAACTAGATCTTCTTAGCATATTGGGAGTGTGGGGGGTGTGAGTGGAGAGGATGCCAGAATAAAGAGTAGGGGAGGAGAGAAAAATCAGGTGGGACTAGGAAGATTTAGCCTGGGGAGGGAAAGACAAAAGAAAGATAGAGTGTGAGAGAGCATGAGAGAGAGAGATAGAGAGAGAGAAAGAGATAAGAGCATAAATGAAACATTTATTTGAAGTGGCTCACTTATATTTTCAGAGATTCAGTCCATTTTCATCATGGCATATAAAATGCTGGTGTACAGGTAGTTGCGCGTCTGGAGAACGAGCTGAGAATCCTACATTCTGTAGGCAATAGGAAGTCTATTGAAATTCTGGAAGGTAGTATGAGCATAGGAAACCTCTAAGCCTGCCCACACAGTGTCACCCTCCCTCCAAATGAACATACCCACC
Organism: Phodopus roborovskii; assembly: GCF_943737965.1. Taxonomy (NCBI): domain Eukaryota; kingdom Metazoa; phylum Chordata; class Mammalia; order Rodentia; family Cricetidae; genus Phodopus; species Phodopus roborovskii. The sequence goes on along the minus strand of NW_026126763.1, from coordinate 49,700 downwards.
CCAAATCCAAGAAAGACAACCCTCCTATCAGTGGCACTCCCTGTGAAAGTATGTGGGCCAGCTACTTTTAAACTGTCACTCACTAGCACTAGAAGTTTATAATAATATCATTGCAAAATACATTTTTTTCAACTCTAGAAGCCCCCAAAGTCTATCACAGTATCTCAACAATGTTAGAAAGTTCAATGTTGCTTCTGAGAATCCTGCAATCTCTTAATTGTAATCACCCATTAAAATCAAAATCAAAAAGCAGATCATATACTTCTAACATATAATGGCACAGGATATACATCAACATTCCAAATAAAGAGAAGAGTGAGGAAATACTGGGCCAAGGAAGACTGAGAAATGAATGGGCAAACTCCAATCTTTCCATCTCCATGTGATGTCAAAATCCTCTTAGATCTCCAACTCTATTCAGCTTTGTTGACTGCAAGCCACTTCTTTCTATTGGGCTGGATGCACTCCCTGTTAGCAACTCTCCTTGGCAGATATTCCATGACTCTGTCATCTCTACCATCACGTTTCTTTGTATCACATGCATGACTGATGCCGGAAAAGGTCAGAACAAGACATCAGATCCCCTAGAAGTGCAATTACAGATGGCTGTGAGCTGCTGTGTAGCTGCGGGGAATTAAGCACAGGTCCCAAGGAAGAGCCAACTGGACCCTTAACATTGAACCCATCTCTCTAGCCCTTTCTTGGGAAAAATTTTAAGCATGCCAACTAATGTATGTATTGAAGGTTAGCTTTGGTGCCTTAGTAAGGGTTTCCTATATCTAGCCATAATAAAAACTTTACTCTCTTCCATAGCTATTATCTCATTGTTCTAAATCCATTTACATATAACCTGTTTCGCTGTAATGGCTATTATGCAGGCAAATGTCAATGGATTTGTTAAAGCCTACCAGTAAAATAATTTGGGTACTTCTTAATTAGTTATGTTATTTAATCATTGCTTATTTAGTAGATTGTATTTGTCAGGACCTCTTCAATTATCACTCACTACACACAGAAGCTGGGAAAGATGTGTATCTCATGTAGGTATTAAATGAAATAACATTAAGAAAGAATATAATTAAGAAATTTAAATATTCATGTGTATTTCTTGAGTTATCTATAAGTGTATTTTTCTCAAAAAGTATATGATGTGAACTTAGGGAAAGTATGATACATGTAGAAAACAGGTAGTGGATGCTGCATCCTGAGTTGCCTGAAAGGGCAAGTTTGCCTGAGAGCTAGCTGGAAAGGTTAGCAGCACACTGCAAAAAGATATCAGTTCTGGTGGAATTTCCATAGGTGTCAGGCTATTTGGGGGATCCTAAGGTGGAGTACTATTGTATTCCTGTCGAGTTCTTCCCTGTCCCTGCCAGAAGAGTGGAAAATGTGAATGACATTTGGACCTGGAAATGCGTGAAAACTGGAAATTAGTGAGAACTAATGAAGTTTTCCTGTTTTAATTTTTCTGTCTAGATGGGCCAGTATCCTCCAAGTTGGAATCCAGGAAGAGTGCCACCAAACAAGACTCTGTGGTGAGAATGGGAAATTGAATTCTACCCATGGATCTGTAACTAGTTTCTTGGTTTTATTAGAATAATGCCAGAGCAACTTGGTAATATCAAAATATTAATACAATATACTTTTAAATTGTGTTAACATTTTCATCCTTGTGTTGTAATGTTCTGGAAATAGTATAAATCACTAGCCAAGTTTTGATTTTTTTTTTTAACTGCAATACCAGCATTTGCGTATGGTGAGGCATGAGGAAGGTGATTTCTTTTTTTTATTTTTTATTTTTTTTATTTAATTTTATATAACAAAGCCCAATTAAATGAAAACAAACATTTATACACATTATTTGGGAATTTGGGTGTCGTTCTTTCCAAACTATTTCCTGCTGGTAAGGGGCGCTGTCTTGGGGGATTCGAAGAAGATTCAGATATCCTAGCTGTAGTCTGTAGGGCTGTTTTGTCCAGCTGTTTGGAATGTAGGATCAGCTTGTACTCTGTTTCAGGCGGTCTGGTGTGATCAAACCACATCAGTCTGGAAGGAATCCACATCTTTTCATTTTCTGTGGAAACAAAAATAGAAATCCTTTTCCCCAGTAACTTGTTCTTCAACTTAAATTTTGGAGTGAAAGCGTTTTTTTTTTTTTTTTAATTTATTATTTAACATGTCGATCCCAGTTCCCTCTCCCTCCCTCCCTCCCTCCCCTCCAGCCCTTCCTCCGTCCTTCCCTCCCTTTTGCCCTCTCTGCCCTCTCCCATGCACTCTAAACACCCTCCCCTCCCAACCCCCCACCACAATACCATATGTAGGGTAATGCCATCCAGTTGGGGTCATATAGATCTGACAGGTCCTGTGAAGTAGGGACTAGGGCTTCTCTCCTATCTCTAGGTTAAGGCAGTTATCCCTCCATGGGGGATATGTTTGCAAAGTCCTTTTGTGCACCAGGGATACATCCTGGCTCCATTGTCTGAGGTCTCTTAGACTGCTCAGACCTTCTGGCTGAGACCCATATTCAGGGGAGTCAGTCCCCTGTTGGCTTCCCAGCTATCAGTCTAGTGGCCCTTAGCTCCTCCTTGTTCAGGTAAGCTGTCTCTATGTACTTCAACCACATGGTCTTGTCCTCTCCATCTGCTTCTGGGTTCTAGTTCGACTCAGTGTTTATGTATGGGTGTTTGCTCCTGTTTTCAACAGGCATTAGTTGAGGACTCCATGGAGAAGTTAGTTGTTGATCTCACTCTCCGGGAAGGGCATTTATGATAGCCTTTCCACGGAAGCTGAGATTGTTAGTTGGGAGCAGTCTTGTAGTTCCCTCGACCTTTCTTTGTGTTCAACTTTATCTTCAAACCAATATTGGCTCCCTCTTTTATGTTCTCTCTCTGTCTCTGTCTCTGTCTCTGTCTCTGTCTCTGTCTCTGTCTCTCTCTCTCTCTCTCTCTCTCTCTCTTTCCTATTTTCCATTCCTAACCAGGCTCAATCCTTCTGGTCGCACATGCCTAGCTCTCCTCCCTCTCATTTTCTCCTACTTCTCTCTCCATTAGCTGTCCTCCCCCACTTTACCTGAGGTCTGGTGGACTTGTCCCTTCCCAGTTCTGTGAGGGACTTTATATGAATCTCTTAGAATACAACTTGTATCCTAGTTCCTGTGGTGATGTGAATTATAGGCTGGTGATCATTTGATCTAGTTCTAAAATCCATATATGAGTGAGTACATACTGTGTTTCTCTTTTTGTGACTGGGTTACCTCATTCAGGATGGTTTTTTCAAGTGCCATCCACTTGCCTGCGAATTTCAAGATACCATTATTTTTTTCTGCAGAGTAGTATTCCATTGTGTAGATGTGCCACATCTTCATTAACCATTCTTCAATTGAAGGGCATCTAGGTTTCTTCCAGGTTCTTGCTATTACAAATAGTGCTGCTATGAACATAGTTGAACAGATGTCTTTGTTGCATAGATGTGAATCCTTTGGGTATATGCCTAAGAGGGGGATTGCCAGGTCTTGTGGTAAACTAATTCCCATTTTCCTGAGGAACCGCCATACTGATCTCCAAAATGGCTGTATGAGTTTGCACTCCCACCAGCAGTGGAGGATTGTTCCACTTTCTCCACATCCTCTCCAACATAAGTCATGACTGGTGTTTCTAATTTTAGCCATTCTGGCAGGGGTAAGATGGTATCTCAAAGTTGTTTTGATTTGCATTGAGGAAGGTGATTTCAAGGCCACTGTGCTCTATCTAAGAAGAACTTGTCTCAATAAACTACATAGGTTGAGGAAATGGCTTATAAGTTAAGAGTACTGGCTGCTCTCCTAGAGAACCTCCCTTTCATTCCTAGTACTTAGTGATGGATCACAACCCTTCTTCACTCCAGTTTCAAGTGATCTGTATCCCAATTCAATCCTTCCAGAACACTGAGTGATTGTAGTATTCATGCAGACATATGTGCATGCAAAACACCCATTCTTGGGGGGGACTTAAAGAAACAGACCATATATGTCTTATTTAAATAAGTACAACTTTTAAATGGACATCAAAGTTTCAGTACATTCTGTGCACTATTTCATATTTTCTAACTTCTATTCTTATTTAAACCTTAAAAAGTATTTTAGATTTTTTTTACTTTATTATTTTATTTTATTTTATATAACAAAGTCCAATTAAATGAAAACAAACATTTATACACAATATTTGGGAACGTGGGCATCGTTCTTTCCAAACTACATTCTGCTGGTAAGGGGCGCTGTCATGGGGATTCGAAGAAGATTCAGAAATCCTGGCTGTAGTCTGTAGGGCTGCTTTGTCCAACTGTTTTGAATGTAGGATCACCTTGTACTCTGTTTCAGGTGGTCTGGCGTGATCAAACCACATTAGTCTGGAAGAAATCCACATCTTTTTATTTTCTGTGGAAACAAAAATAGAAATCCTTTCCCCCAGTAACTTGTCCTTCAACTTAAATATTGGAGTCAAAGCATTATTTTTTAATTTAATTTATTATTTTACATGTCGATCCCAGTTCCCTCTCTCCTCTCCTTCCCTCCCTCCCTCTATCCCGCCCTCCCTCCTTCCCTCCCTTTTACCCTCTTTGCCCTCTCAATGCACTCTAACCACCCTCCCCTCGCATCCCCCCCACCCCAATTCAATATGTAGGGGAATGCCATCCAGTTGGGGTCATGTAGATCTGACAGGTCATGTGAAGTAGGGACTAGGGCTTCTCTCCTGTCTCTAGGTTAAGGCAGTTATCCCTCCATGGGGGATGGGTTCACAAGGTCCTTTTGTGCAACAGGGATACATCCTGGCTCCACTGTCTGAGGTCCCTTAGACTGCTCAGTCCTTCTGGCTGAGAGGCATATTCAGGAGGGCCTGAGTCAGTCCCATGCTGGCTTCCCAGCTATCAGTCTGCTGGCCCATTAGCTCCTTCTTGTTCAGGTAAGCTGTCTCTATGTGTTTCTGCAGCCTGGTCTTGTCCTCTCCATCTGCATCCGGGTTCTACTTTGACTCAGTGTTTATGTATGGGTGTTTGCTCCTGTTTCCATCAAGCACAAGTTTAGGACTCCATGGATAAGTTTGTTGTTGATCTCACTCTTCGGGAAGGGCATTTATGATAGCCTTTCCAGGAAGCTCAAATGGTTAGTTGGGAGCAGACTTGTAGTTTTCTAGACCTTTCTTTGTGTTCAATTTTATCTTCAAACCAATATTGGCTCCCTCTTTTATGATCTCTCTCTCTCTCTCTGTCTCTGTCTCTCACTTTCCTGTCTTCTATTCCTAAACAGGCTCAATCTTCCTGGTCGCACATGTTTTCTTTCCTCCCCCTCATTTTCTGCTACTTCTCTTTCCATTTGCTGCCCCCCCCACTTCAACTGAGCTCTGGGGGACTTGTCCCTTCCCAGTTCTGTGAGGAACTTTATGTGAATCTCTTAGGATACACCTTCTATCCTAGTTCCTCTGGTGATGTGAATTATAGGCTGGTGTGAATTATATGTGATCCTTTGCCCTAGGTCTAAAGTCCATATATGAGTGAGTACATACTGTGTTCCTCTTTTTGTGACTGGTTTACCTCATTCAGTATGGTTTCTTCAAGTGCCATCCACATCTTCTCCAACATAAGTCATCACTGGTGTTTCTAATTTTAGCCTTTCTGGCAGGGGTAAGATGGTATCTCAAAGTTGTTTTGATTTGCATTTCCCTGATAGCTAAGGATGTGGAGCATTTTCTTAAGTGTCTTTCAGCATTTTTGATTTCCTCTATTGAGAATTCTTTCTTCAGTTATGTACCTCATTTTTAAATAGGGTTATTTGGTGTTTTGTTGACTAGTTCCTTGAGTTCTTTGTATATTTTGGAGATCAGCCCTTTGTCAGACATAGGATTGGTGAAAATCTTTTCCCAGTCTGTAGGCTGCCGTTTGGTCTTGTCCACTGTGTCCTTTGCCTTACAGAAGCTTCTAAGTTTGAAGAGGTCCCATTTATTAACTGTTGCTCTCAGTGTCTGTGCCCCTGGAGTTATATTCAGGAAGTGTTCTCCTATACCAATTTGTTAAAGGGTACCTCCTACTTTCTCTTCTAAGAGGAACAATATGGCTGGATTGATGTTGAGGTCTTTGCTCTATTTGGACTTGAGTTTTGTGCATGGCGACAGACATGGTCTGTGCAGTCTTCTAGACACCCTCATTCAATTGTGCCAGCACCATTTGTTGAAGATGCTGTCCTCACCCCATTGTATAAGTTTAGCTGTTTTGTCGAAAATCAGGTGTTCATAGGTGCGTGGATTAATATCAGGATTTTCAATTAGATTCCATTGGTCTACCTGTCTATTTTTATGCCAATACCAGGCTGTTTTCAGAACTATAGCTCTGTAGTAGTGCTTAAAGTCAGGAATGGTGATGCCTCCTGCAGTTCTTTTATTGAATAGGGTTGTTTTGGCTATCCTGGGTCTTTTGTTTTGCCATATAAAGTTGATTATTATCCTTTCAAGGTCGGTGAAGAATTGTGGTGGGATTTAATGGGGATTGCATTGAATCGGTAGATTGCTTTTGGTAAGATTACCATTTTTACTGTTTATCCTACCTATCCAAGAGCATGGGAGGTATTTCCATTTTCTGGTATCTTCTTTACTTTCTTTCTTTAGAGTCACAAAGTTCTTATTATATAGATCTTTTAAGTGTTTGGTAAGCGTTACCCAAAGATACTTTATGTTGCTTGTGGCTATTGTAAAGGGTGATGTTTCTCTGATTTCTTTCTTTGTCTCTTTGTCGTGTGAAAAAAGTAGGGCTACTGATTTTTTTGAGTTTATCTTGTATCCTGCTAGTTTGCTGAAGGTGTTTATCAGCTATAGGAGTTCCCTGGTAGAGTTTATTGTGTCGCTTATGTAAACTATCATATCAGCTGCAAATAGAGACAGTTTGACTTCTTCCTTTCCAATTTGGATCCCGTTGATCTCCTTTTGTTGTCTTATAGCACAAGCCAGTACTTCTAATACGATATTGAAGAGATATGGAGAGAGAGGACAGCCTTGTCTTGTTCCTGATTTTAGAGGAATTGGCTTAAGTTTCTCTTCATTCAGTTTGAAGTTGGCAATTGGTTTGCTGTATATTGCTCTTATTATGTTTAGGTATGTTCCTGTTATCCCTGACCTCTCCAAGACCTTTATCATGAAAGGGTGTTGAATTTTGTAGAAAGATTTTTCAGCATCTAGGGAGATAATCACATGGTTTTTCTTTTTCTGTTTGTTTATATGGTGGATCACCTTGATAGATTTTCGTATGATAAACCATCCTGCATTCCAGGGATGAAGCCTACTTGGTCACGGAGTATGATTTCTCTGATGTATTCTTGAATTCAGTTTGCCAGTATTTTATTGAGTATTTTTGCATCGATGTTCATCAGCGATATTGGTCTGCAGTTTTCTTTCTTAGTTGTGTCTTTGTGAGGTTTGGGTACCAAAGTTATTTTGGCCTTATAAAAAGAGTTTGGCATTGAACCTTCTGTTTCTATATCTTGTGGATCAGTTTGAGGAGTAGTGGTATTAGTTCTTCTTTGAATGTCTGGTAGAATTCTGCCCTGAATCCATCTGGCCCTAGACTTTTTTTGGTTGGAAGGCTTTCGATGACTGCTTCTATTTCATTGTGTGTTATAGGTCTATTTAAGTTGTTTGTTCTTGATTTAATTAAGTAAAAGTTATCCAGAAACTTGTCCATTTCCTTTGAATTTTCAATTTTTGAGGAATACAGATTTTCAAAGTATGACCTGAAAATTGTCTGGATTTCCTCTGTGTCTGTTGTTATGTTCCCCATTTCATTTCTGATTTTATTAATTTGCATGTTCTGTCTCTGCTTTTTCATTAATTTGGATAAAGGTTTGTCTATCTTGTTGATTTTCTCAGAAAACCAACTCTTTGTTGCATTGAGTTTTTTTTTTTTTTTTTTTTTTTTTTGTATTGTTTTCCTGGTTTCTATTTTGTTGATTTCATCCTTCAAGTTGATTATTTTCTGGCATCTACTCCTTCGGGGTGAATTCACTTCTCTCTTTTCTAAGGTTTTCAATTGGGCTGTTAATTCATTTATGTGACTATCCTCTGTTTTCTTCATATGCGCACTTAATGCAATGAACTTCACTCTCAGCACTGCTTTCAAGGTGTCCCATAAGTTTGGGTATGTTGTATCCTCATTCTCGTTGAATATTAGAAAGTCTTTAATTTCTTTCTTTATTTCTTCTTTGACCCAGGAGTGGTTCAATTGCACATTGTTCAGTTTCCATGAGTTTGCAGGTTTTCTGCTATTTGTGGTGTTGTTGAATTCCAATTTTAAAGCATGGTGGTCTGATAAGATACAGGGGACTATTCCTATTCTCTTGTATCTGTTGAAGTTTGTTATGTCACCTAGTATGTGGTCGATTTTAGAGAAGGTTCCATGTGGAGCAGAGAAGAAGATATATTCTTTTGTCTTTGGATGGAATGTTCTATAGATGTCTGTTAATCCCAGTTGAGACATAACTTCTGTTAATTCTTTTGTTTCTTTGTTGAGTTTCTGATTTGTGGTTCTGTCTAGTGTTGAGAGTGGTGCATTGAAGTCCCCCACTATAAGTATGTGAGGTTTTATATGAGCTTTGAGTTTTAGTAGTGTTTCTTTTACGAATGTGGGTGACTTTGTATTAGGGGTATAGATGTACAGAACTGAGACTTTGTGTTGATGGATTTCTCCTGCGATGAATATGAAATGACTGTCTTCATCTCTTTTGAATAATTTTGGTTTGAAGTCTAACTTGTTAGATATTAGGATAGCTAAGCCTGCTTGCTTCTTATTTCCTTTTGATTGGAAAATCTTTTCCCAACCCTTTACCCTGAGGTAATGTCTACCTTTGAATCTTAGATGTGTTTCTTGTATGCAGCAGAAGGATGGATTCTGTCTTCGTATCCATTCTGTTAGCCTGTGTCTTTTATAGGTGAGTTAAGACTATTAATGTTGAGGGTGAGTAAGGACCATTGATTGTTGATGCTTGTTTGATCTAGGTTTGTTGTTGGCAGTGATATTGTGAAAATATTAGTTATGCTTCACCCTTGGTTTCTAGTGTAGTTGGATTATCTGTTGTCTACATTTTTGCGGGCATAGTTACCTTCCTTGGGTTGGAATTTTCCTTCCAATACTTTCTGTAGGGCTGGATTTGTAGATACGTATTGGGAAAATCTGGTTTTGACGTTAAATATCTTGTTCTCTCCATCTACAGTGATTGGGAGTTTTGCTGGATATAGTAGCCTAGGCTGGCATCCATGTTCTCTTAATACTTGTAGAACATCTCTCCAGGACCTTCTGGCCTTGTGGGTTTCCATGGAGAAGTCAGGTGTATTTTTGATAGGTCTGCCTTTATATGTTACCTGTCCTTTTTCCTTCGCTGCTCTTAATATTTTTTCTTTATTCTGTATGCTAGGTGTTTTGATTATTATATGTCAAGGGGTCTTTTTCCTTTGGTCCAGCCTATTTGGGGTTCGGTATGCTTCTTTTCCTTTCATGGGCATGTCCTTCTTCAAATTTGGAAAGTTGTCCTCGATGATTTTGTTGAATATGTTTTCGGCACCTTTCAGCTGGGCTTCCTCACCTTACTCTATGCCTATTATTCTTAGGTTTGGCATTTTCATGGTGTCCCACATTTCCTGTATGTTTTTTGTTAAGGATTTGTTGGATGTATGATTTTCTTTGGTCGATGAACCTATTTCTTCTAGTTTATCTTCTGCGCCTGAGATTCTCTGTTCCATCTCTTGAATTCTATTGGTTATGGTTGTGTCCGTAGTTGCTGATTTTTTGCCCAGCTTTTCAATTTCCAGCATTCCTTCCGTTTGTGTTGTCTTTATTTTCTCTATTTCAGTTTTCAAGTCTTGAACTATTTCCTTTACCTGCTTAATTGTTTTTTCTTGGCTTTCTGTACTTTCCTTAAGAAATTTGTTCATTTCTTCCATTTTTTTGTTTGTTTTTTTCATCCATTTCTTTAAGGGATTTTCTCACATCTTCTTTGAGGGTCTCTATCATTTTTATGATGGTGATTTTTAAGTCATACCCTTCTGCTTCCTCTGCTTTGTTGTTGTGTTCCATTCTAGTTGGTGTAGTTTCCCTAGATTCTGGTGGTGTCATGCTTGTCTTTCTGTTGTTAGGTGTTCTGTTGTATTGCCTTCTTCCCATAGATTCTTCCAGTAGGTGTTGGTTGGGTTTCCCCCTCTCTCTATGATACTTCCCCAATGGGCTTATGTGGGTCTGTGATTCAATATCTGTAGCTCTGTGTGGTCCAAACTCTCTTCGAGGTTTCTCCGCAGACAGGAATCCAAGGATGGTGTCAAGGATGAGGATCCAGAAGAAGATGCCAGCAGGTACTCACAGTGGTCCTCTGGCCAATAGCTCTGTTCAATAGCTCTGTCCAATAGCTCTGCCCAGTAGCTGGTGGAAGAGGACAAGGACTGAGCTGGAACTTGAGAAGGTTTTGCAGGATAGTTGGATCTCCCTGGAAACTGGCGCTCTCCAGCTGAGACCTCTTTCTTTGGCAGAGGCCAGGATTTGGTGATCAAGGATGTTGCCTGCAGGAACTCAGAGTAAACCCGCAGAGATAGGCGGATCTCTGGGAGGGGCCCGGGACTCCAGCAGAGGACTGGAGGCAGGGTCAGAATCCAAGCTGGTGGAAATTATGGGTGGTCCCACGTGGATAGTCAGGTCTCCTTTGTTCAGAGTTGCTCAGAGAAGTCTCCGAAGTAGGGTTGACTGTTGGCTCCACCCTGTGTCCCAGTGCTCAACCAGTTTGGCAGGACCATGTGTGGGGTAGGGCACAGGGTAGGGGGGGTAGTCTGGCCTTGGGGATGGGTGGGGGTGTATCAGAGCTCCAAGGGTGCTCTAGATGGGGACCTGAGACAGGAGCAGCAGGATCAGGGGCCAACCCAGGGAATTCGGGTGGGGGAGGGGGAAAAGAGATTGTAGGGGAAAGACAGCCCTGATTGGGCCCAGACTCACCTCTGGCCAATAGCCAGCAGAAGAGGACAAGGGCTGAGCTAGAACTTGAGAAGGTTTTGCAGGATAGTTGGATCTCACTGGAAACTCTAGATTTTTAAATATAGCATTAATTTGGGTCAATTAGAAATTATAAACACCTTAACAATTTTCTTTCTTTCTTTCTTTATTTTATATAACCAAGTCCATTTAAATGAAAACAAATATTTATAGACAATATTTGCGAATTTGGGCGTCGTTCTTTCCAAACTACTTCCTGCTGGAAAGGGGCACAGACATGGGGGATTCTAAGAAGATGTAGAAATCCTGGCTGTAGTCTGTAAGGCTGCTCTGTCCAGCTGTTTTGAATGTATGATCACCTGGTACTCTTTTTCAGGCAGTCTGGCTTTATCAAACCACATTAGTCTGGAAGGAATCCACAGCTTTGCATTTTCTGTGGAAACAAAAATAGAAATCCTACTCCCCAGTAACTTGTCCTTGAACTTAAATTTTGGAGTCAAAGCATTTTTTAATTTAATTTATTATTTTACATGTCGATCGCAGTTCCCTCTCCCTCCCTCTCTCCCTCCTTTATTCCCTTTCTCCCCCCCTCACTTTCCAACCTCCCTTCCTTTTACCCTCTCTGCCCTCTCACTTGCACCCTAACCACCCTTCCCTCCCACCCCCACCCCAATTCCATTATGAAGGGGAATGCCATCCAGTTGGGGTCATGTAAATCTGACAGGTCATGTGAAGTAGGGACTGGGGCTTCTCTCCTGTCTCTAGGTTAAGGCAGTTATCCCTCCATGGGGGATATGTTCACAAGGTCCTTTGGTGCACCAGGGATACATCTTGGCTCCACTGTCTGAGGTCCCTTAGACTGTTCAGTCTTTCTGGCTGAGACCCATATTCAGCGGGGCCTGAGTCAGTCCCATGCTGGCTTCCCAGCTATCAGTCTGGTGGCCCATTATCTCTTCCTTGTTCACGTAAGCTGTCTCTATGTGTTTCTGCTGCCTGGTCTTGTCCTCTCCATCTGCTTCTGGGTTCTAGCTCGACTCAGTGTTTATGTATGTGTGTTTGCTCCTGTTTCCAAAAGGTATTCCATGAGGGCTCCATGGATAATTGTTGATCTCACTCTCCGGGAAGGGCATTTATGGTAGCCTTTCCATGGATGCTCATATTGTTAGTTGGTGGCAGTCTTGTAGGTCTCTAGTCCTTTCTTTGTGTTCAGTTTTCTTTTCAAACCAATATTGGCTCCCTCTTTTATGTTCTCTCTCTCTCCTCTCTCTCTCTCTCTCTCTCTCTCTCTCTCTCTCTCTCTCTCTGTCTTCTATTCTTATTCTTAACCAGGCTATATCTTCCTGGTTGCACGTGTTTTCCTTTCCTGCCCCTCGTTTTCTCCTACTTTTCTCTCCTTTCACTGCCCCCATTCCTGCCACTTCCCCTGTGCTCCGGGAGACCTAACAGCATCTTAACCATTTTCATTTCCTGTGTGTTTGATAAATGTGTATGGTTATTTTTTTTTTCTTTTTCTTAATGATAGGGTTTCAAAGTAGCAATGGTTCCAGTCATGGAAGTCACTCTATTGACAAGGCTAGCCTTGAATAGACAGAGATCCACCTTCCTCTACAACCCTTGTTCTGGGATTCAATCTCACTACCTCATCTTCCTGGTGTATATCTAGTTTAAAAAGTATCCATTTCGATCTTCATGATCTATAATTGTGTTTGAGAGTGAGCTAGGTAGAGTGTTACTACCATGCTTAAAGATTTCTGTTGAGTTCGTAAAATTACTTAGGAGAGAAAACAAGGACCTCCTCAACCCATGTGGAAAACTGAGCCTGTTACCATTCTTGCTTCAACATTATGGAATTCTTTCTTCTTTGCCTGCCACTCCCAGGAAAGGAGCTGTGAATCAAGCCACTACACAGACTAATGATTGTGACTCTGTTACAGAAAGCAACTTTTCCCAACTCTGGCCCTGCTAAATGCAAAGTGGCTGTCCATGGCTTGACTCCTCCACTGGTGGCCAAGGTTTCAGGCCCTAGAGATCATGGACACCCTGCCATTCCACAGAATCCAAGAGGCCAGAAACCACCACCACTTCCTGCAGATGCTCGACAGTATGTCCCATCAAAGGGATGTGCTGGCCCAAGGTTTCCTCCAAAGTCAGGTAGGCTTTTTAAAAGGCCCTTATATGAATAAATATGTATCTGTGTGTTCCTTCATGTTTGGTTCCTGTTACGATGAGAAACACTGGCCAGAAGCAACTTGAGGGAGAAAGGGTTGTCATGGCTCACAGGTAACAGTCCAGCAGCAAAGAAGTCAATGTTTCACCTTGAACTACCTTAGGGAATTTTGAATTTTAAATGTACTGTGATAGTTCAGAAGATCAGCAAATTTACAAGCACTTTTTTTCTCCTCAAGGCAGGGTTTTTCTATAACTTTTGAGCCTGTCCTGGAATTCACTCTGTAGACCAGGCTAAGCTTGAACTCACAGAGATCCACCTGACTCTGCTTTCCAATTTTGGGATTAAATGCCTGTGCCACCAATACCTAGCTACAAGCAGGTTTCAGGCCCAAATTATGCGTATACCATTTTATAGAAATGTGTACTGAGGCTGATATTTACATTAATTATTTATATTTTGTCTTTAGATTACTGGCTAAAGTGCTAAGATCACATTAATTATTTGCTGAAATCATTGAAATTTCTTCTTACACTTACATTTTAAAATAAAAGTTTTTTTTTTCTTTTATAGCATACTTTCCCCTTTGGAATCAGAAGTTTCTACACAATAAATCATGTTTTAAAGTAATAGAGAAGAACCAGCTTAGTTATCCCTGCCTGTTCTCTTCCCTCATATCTATTCTTAACCTTCCAAGAGTATGACATGTATTTTCTTTCGGAAGTTTTGTAGTTGTTCTTGTCATTACAGAAAAATTTATTTAGGATATCATGCCAGGATCACTGATTTCAATGTTACTCTTGAAAGTTTTACCTCATTGAAATCTGTTCTACAATATGTCTTGAGTGTATTGAGATCAAGAGTAGCTGCTAAGACAGCACAAAGACATCTGAAATTGGTGGTGGTGTTCTTATGAATCCCATGTAGGTAAGAAGTCCACTTTAAATATCAAGATTATTTGTAAGATCAAATATTGTGGTGTGAGTTTTGTACCAGTATGGGCTGTAGTTTGTGGTTTACCATGTGTGCCATACCGGATTTCAACCTCCACTGTCGTTTACTCATCTCTTGCAACAGGGTAGAATGTGTACAAACTGAGGGGCTTTCCATTTTCCCTTCTCCCAACTTCTGGGTTCTTCTCCCCACTCTCTCTTTTGAGAAGTAGAAATGAACTCTCTCCAGACTTGATTCTGCCTTCCAAACAATCTTCCCCAGAACCTCCACAAACACAGGAGACCTGACCATTTCTATGGCGGTCATTTCTTCTCATTTTCAGTTCAAGATCACTTTTGTTACTTATGTGATTATATTGTTGCTCAAATTGCAGCTTAATGGAAACATATTGTCAGGATAGTAGTTTGTAGAAAAGATGATTTAAATATGAATCTTATGAGTGAATTATTTCCACTTCATTTTATCCTGCATAATGTATTTTACTTTGATTATGTCATCCATAATTGTGGAAGTTTTATACAGGCAATCTCATAATTGATGTATCTTAAACTCAAAAAGCTGTTTCTTTATACCAGAAATGTGTTCACCATGATTTTAGGCAAAAGTAAAGGTAACTGTGTGTTTAATCAAATGAATTTTAATTTATTTAAAGCATTGTTTGTCTTTGGTATTACTGAACCCAGCCAGTTTCCCATAAACGTTTTCCACTAAATTAGTCTTTTCAGCTGTGCAAAAAATTAGTCCTTCAAAAGAGAAGTTTGTGGGGGGCTGGACTGATGGTGAATCATTAGTTAAGACTGGAATCTAGTGCAGATAAGAGGACATGGTCTTGGTTCCTAACATCCACATGGCAATTCCAATCCCAGGAAAACCAATGGCCACTTTTACCTACAATTTCACAATGTATGTGGTGCTTACCCATACATATAGTATACAGATATTCATGAAGTACACTAGGCATGCCTGTAATGTACCAGGTATTCATTGTTGCAAAAGGCATACACGTAGTGCACTAAGCATGCAAGTAGAGCACAGGCATGCATGCAATGCTATGTACAATATGCTTGCCCATGTTATACATCATGCATGATATGTACCAGCATGTATGTTAATGCTCTATACAGGTATGTAGTTCATGGTTGTGAGTATATAGTCCAGAGGCATGCAAGTACACAAAATACTTGCATATGTAAATTACAGAAAAAAACTAAAAATAACAAAACAACATAAATTAACATAAAATATTTTTTTTTCTTTTTTGTTTTAACGTAAATTAACTCATTTATTAGAGGCAGGGGTTTCCAAGCAATAGCATTTCTACTGGTCTTTCAGTTCCTTCAGTCCTCTGATGGCAGACTTCACTGTGACTGCAGAAATAGTGTTGTGAGTCTAGGCCCCACCTGCCACTATATTCATGCAGGAACCACAGTGCCAGATGCCAACTGCTCATCTCTTCATCGTGGTCTTGCCACAGAAGGAGCAAGTGTACTTGGCGTGCTGGCTGATTTCAATTTTCTTCACCATTTTCCGGAGGGAGGCACCATAGTGGGTCCCGTATTTCCCGATGATCCCGACCATCTTGGCGCGTTTAGCCATGTAGCTGGAACCTAAGCCCAAGCCCGGAGAGCACATTTTTCTTTTTTCTTTTAATTTCTTTCTATTTATTTATTTAATTATTTATTTTGAGAAATGGGACAGGGTTTTTCTTTGGCTTTGGAGGCTGTCCTGGAACTAGCTCTTGTTCATGACGTTGGTCTCAAGCTCATTTAATCTGCCTGCCTCTGCCTCCCAAGTGCAGGGATTACAAGCATGCACCACCGCTGCCTAGCCAACGTTTGTGGATTTTCTGATTTGAGTATCTTACAAAGTATGCACCCTACTACTTTTAGTTAGATATAAATGACCCAAAATAAAGCAATACATTTTAAAACCTTAAATATGTTTTATACTTGAAAGAAAGACAGGCTATTGTCTAATGATGAATTTCAGGATTTTCTTTTGTCCACTGACTAGTTTTAAGGTTCAAAACCAATGGGTGTGTGTGTGTGTGTGTGTGTGTGTGTGTGTGTGTGTGTGAGAGAGAGAGAGAGAGAGAGAGAGAGAGAGAGAGAGAGAGGAGAGAGAGAGACAGATATACAGAGAGAGAGCATGCACAAGCAGACACAGGCACACCCAATTTTGTGCTAAATGTATGATGATTAGTTAACAGCTGTAAGATAATTTTTCTACAGTAGGTTATTTAGAGAGCTCAGGGTCTCAGGCTGACACAGTGAGTAATTCCCCTATATCCTGGAAGTTCTACTGACTGGTTTCTTATATAATTTCTGGTTCTCTTATTTTGACTTTCTAGTTATTGATTTGTTTGTTTCTTAGAGACAGGGTTTTTGTGTGTGTAGCTTTGATTGTCCAGGCACTTGCTGTGTTGACCATGCTTGCCTTGAATTTGGAGCCATTCCTGTTTCTGCCCATGGAGTGCTGGAATTAAGGGCATGAATCTCTACATCTTTTGTTTTATTCTTAATGTGTGAAATGTTGATTGTTTTCTGTGGGTTGGGTTGAGAGAGCTGACACCATGTAACTGTCCTAAGGCACCTCTTTCTGAGGTAGGGAGTTGAAGTTTCTCCAGACTGGTGTTCATGTTCTTGGTCTTGCGTACTGATAGGAATGGAGGTTGAGACCTAACTAATGAATTTCCCATCAGGGGGTTGAATCAGTGATTTTTCTCTATTCAGTTGGGATTTTGCATAGGTGTCAAGGGACAGCATAAGAACTCATTCTCTTGCACAGAGCTGTGATAGTGACTAGAATGGTTCCCTAGTGTCATTGGGAAAAGTCAGTGGTCAGGAGGTGTTTCTGCTCCAGACAGGAAGCTAAGCTTTGTGTTGAACACACGGTTTCCCCCTGTTCTGTTTCTACATTTTTACAACATGTATTTCTACCTCATCATTCCCATTTTATTCTTGATTGAGCAGATTTAAAAGAACTTATGACTGGTAATTATTTACAATAAAGTTTTATATTGAAACTTTTGTAATCTTGACATCATTAAATCTCTGTTTCAACCCGTTTTGCTTCTTTCTCTTCCTGGACCACTATTTTACTGTCTGTTAGCTATTTCTATTCCCAAAATGCTATTAATTTTACCATGCATAGAAGCATGCATACTTGTTCTATATCTGACCTAAAATTTACAATTCAAGAAATCGAACTCATGATTTAAAGGCTAATTCTGGCCTGAAGTAATCACATACTAAATTTCAGTCCCTTTCTCTGTGAATCCTAGAGACCAAGTTTTATGCTATGTCATCATTTGCTCTTAGCATCAAGACAAGAGCCTGAAAACACATTTAGTTTCCCTTACACTTTGGGTAATTGAAGTAATAATGGGAAGGGTGAAAGCTCAAGGAATTGAATTGTGCATTTTTTTTGACCAATACAAATGTATAATCATAGGTTACATGAGTAACATTCTCTGCTTTATCTGCCTTTAAAAACAAAACATAAAAGCAATATATAATCCTTAGAAAGTTAGACAATGGTAGATACAATGGAAAGCATCTGTTCAGAAGCGATGTTAACAACTCTTCAGAGGATGCTGCCATGTGGCTTTTGTCCTTCAACTGCCTTTTTAAATATAGATTCTTATATTGACAGCATATTATATATTTATATATATCCATGAACATATTTTTAAATTTTTTTTTTCATTTCACATAGAAACAACATATTCTTCTCACTCTCCTTCTGCACAATGACGCACTTCCACCAATAAGGCCATACCTCCTAATAGTGCCACTCCCTTTGGGAGCCATTTTTTCCCAAACCACCACAGTTGGCATCTCACACAGATTGTGAGACACATTTCCTCCATCTCTTTTTGTAGGCAGGACTACTTGTAAGGTTAAGCTTTTGTTGCTGAGTTGGTCTCTCAGTCCCTCAATTTGAAGCCTCACCTGATTATAGCAAATGGCCGGTACAGGATCTGGATCCCTTAACTGTGGTCAGACTTGTAGTTTCCTGGGAGTTTCTATTGCACTAGATTTCTTGTTCATCCCTGACATTTCCACACACAATCTTCAAATTGCTTAGGGTCCAGCTGGAAAGGTCAGCAGCACATGACAAAAGAATATCTGTTCTGTCTCCCTCTGCTTTGAGAATCCTAATGAGGAACACTATTGTATTTGTGTCAATTTATTCTCTTCCCTGGCATGGGGAGTGGAACATGTCAGTGCCATTTGGATCTGAAAATGGTCTAGGAATAAAATAAAACTCATCAAGTTTTCCTGGTTTAATTTTCCTGTCTAGATAGGCCAGTATCCTCTACTTTGGAATCCAGGAAGAGTGCCAGCAAACATAACCCTGGGGTAAGTATTGGACATTGAAATCTACCCGTGGATCCACAAGGAGTTTCTTGATTTGATTAGAACAAGACAGAGCTCTTCTACTGTATGATATCTCCATATTTATGAAATATACCTGAACTTAGCATTAACCCTTTCATTGTTGGCTTATAACCTGGGAAATTGTACAGATCACAGGCCAGGTATTGATGGTCCATGTAATCCTAGCATTTAGGCAGAAGGATGGCAATTTGAAAGCTAGTTTGTTTTGTATAAGCAGATCTTGTCTCAAAAAATTACACAGGCTGGAGAAATGGCTTAGAGGTTAAGAGGCTTGCCAACTCTCGTAGAGGACCTGGGTTTGTTTCCAAGCACCTGAGTGATGGCTCCCAATACTTAACTCCTGTTTCAAGAGATCTGAAGCCCAAGTCTATCCTTCCAGAACACTAGATGTGTGTAGTATGCAGACATACATGATGGCAATATACCAATTCATGTGTAATTTAAAAGAACACTAAAATAAGGTACCTAATACTTTAAAAAGTTCAACGTTTAGATGAATTTCAAGATTTATTTGCATGCTGTACACTATTTCAGATATTTCTTCCTTGATACCTTATTTGAATCTTAAAGTTTATTTTTGTTTTCAAATATAGCATTAATTTTGGCCATTTTTAAAAATCAACATCTTTACCATTTTCCTTTTATCTTTTATTTGTATGTCCCCCCCCCCCTGGAGATACCGTTTTCCAGAATCTATGGAGCATGTCCTCGAACTCAGAACTCACACTTTTCACCAGATTGGCCTCGAACTGGCAGAGATCCACCTACCTTTGCTTTCTGAGTTCTGTTATTTAAAACCTGTGCTACCACCCCATGATACATTTCTATTTTTAGAGAGTCTGTTTTGATATGCTTGAACTGTACTTGCATTTTAGGATGAGTGTTACTACCTATCATGCTTAAAGATTTCTCCTGAGTTATTTAAAATACTTAGGATAACAAATAAGGGGCTCCTACCCTTCTGTGGAAAACTGCCTGTTCTCATGCTTTCTGGAGTTCCATGTACTGCTTTCTTTTACGCCTTTCACATCCAGTAAAGGATCTGTGAATCAAACAATTTCACTGACTGTTGATTGCCACTCTGTTACAGAAATCAACTTTTCCCAATTCTGGCTATGCTGGATGCAAAGCTTCTGGACAAGACTTGAATGTTCCACTGGTTCC
This sequence comes from Phodopus roborovskii, assembly GCF_943737965.1. Lineage (NCBI taxonomy): Eukaryota > Metazoa > Chordata > Mammalia > Rodentia > Cricetidae > Phodopus > Phodopus roborovskii. The sequence goes on along the minus strand of NW_026126763.1, from coordinate 30,029 downwards.
TGAGGTCAGACCCCCCAGAGGCCCTGCCTTCCCAGGGGATCCAGGTTGCCATGTTCTGCCTCCAGGAAACATCTATGGAGATGCTCCACAGTATGATCCACCAAGGGACTTCCCAGGCCCACCATTCCCTCCTATGCCAGGTAGGCTTTTTTAAAGGACCATGTATGTGCATCAGTGTTTATCAGTGCTTCCTTTCAAGTTCGCTTCCTGTTAGTGTAAGAAACACTGGCTGGAACTAACCTGAGGAGGAAAGGGTTTATATGGCTCACAGGTCACTATTCAGCAAGAAAGGAAGTCAATCCACCCTAGGTAATTAGAATTTAATATGTCCAGTGTTAGATCAGATAATCAATAAATTCACAAGCACATTTTCCTTGTTTTATTCCTCTAGGCAGGGTTTCTCTATAGCTTTGGAGACTTTCCCGAAAATCATTGTGCATACTAGACTAGCCTTGAAATCACAAATATCCACCTGTCTCTGCTTCCCAAATGCTGGGTTTACAGTCTTGAGGCACAAATGTCCTGCTACAAGCAGTTTCACCTTAAAATATTTGTATTTTATTTGACAGAAATGTTTTGAGGCCATTATAGTAATTAATTATAGTTGTTTTTCTTAAGATATCTGACTAAAATATTTTAAATCATTTCTCCTGTGTAGTAGTTCCTACAGGATCATATTTAAAATCTGAGACCATAGCTATTAGTTGAATTCATTGAAATATTTTCCTACCATTACATTTTAAAAGAAATGTAATGTACTGCTTTTACATCATACTTTCTCCTTTGGAATCATGAGTTTCTACACAGTTAATTATGTTTTTAAGTAATAGATAAGAACCAGCTTAGTTGTCCTAGGTATCTCTCTCTCTCTCTCTCTCTCTCTCTCTCTCTTTCTGTCCTCACCTCTGCTCTTAAACTTCTATTGGAATGGCATGAGTTTTGTTTGGGAAGTATTAAGTTAGTCCTTGGCATTAGAGGAAATGTTTCTATTAGGATATCAGTTCAGGATCACTGATATGCATGTTAAGTTTGAAAGTTTTACTCCATGGAAAAGCTGTTTTACAGAAAGTGTGGATTGCATTGAGATCTTTTTATCTGCCAAGTTAGGACAAACAAACCCGAAAGTGTTGTTGATGTTCTTATTATTCCTAAGTAGATAAGAAGTCCAATTTTGAAGGTCAAGTTTTATATGTGAGAACGAATATTGTGATGTGAGTGTTTGGATAACAGAGTAGGGGCTGGAGTTAGTGTTTCAATAAGTGTACAGTACAGGATTTCTTCTACCATTGTCTTTTACCCATCTCTTTGAGCAGGGAGAAATGTGTATGAACCAAAGTGCTTTCCACCTTATCTTCACCCAAGAGTTGGGTTCTTTCCCCCACTCCCATATCCTCCAGAAAACATCTATGGTGATCAATGTGGCTATTTTCCTACAAGAATCTTCCCTGGTCCACCATTTCCCCCAATGGCAGGTAAGCTTTTTTAATGGTTCTTGTGTATGTCAATGTTTATCTGTGTTTTCTTCAAGTTTGCTTCCAGTTACTGTGTTAAAACTATCCTTAACCAACTTGAGGTTGTAAGGGTTTATATGGTTCACAGGTTATATCCCAGCCACAAGGGAAGTCAAGGCTTCCCTTGACTTAGGGAATTTTGAATTTTGATTGTTTTTTGATAGGTCAGAAAAATCAGCAATTTTACCAGAGGGTTGGTTTTTTTGTTTGTTTGTTTGTTTTGTTTTCCTCAATTCAAGGATTTGCTATCACTTTGGAGCCTGTGTTGGTCTGCTTACCTTCCAAATTAGTACAAACACACCTGAAACTGATGGTGAAGTTATTATTTTTCCTAACTAGGTGAGAAGTATTTATTTGAGAGTTGAAATATGTTGGTGTTAGTGTGTGGATATCAGGATATGGGCCTGACTTAGTGGTTGAACAAGTGTGTAGTATGTGGTTTCAACTTGCATTGTCCTTTACCCATCTCTTCCAACAGGAAGAAATGCATACGAACCATGGGGATTTATACCTTACCTTCCTATAAGAGCTGGGTTCTTCCCCCCACCACCATATCCTCCAGAAAATCTCTATGGAGATCCAAGACATTGCATTCCACCATGGGATTTTGCTAACCCAACTTTTCATCCATTTCCAGGTAGGCTACATGAAAGTCCACGTATGACTCAATATTTATCAGCTTTTGTTCAAGTTTGGTTACTATTACTGTGAGAAACATAGGCCAGAACAATCTTCGGGAGAATAGTGTTTATATAGCTCACATGTTACAGTCTATAGTAGGTACTAAACTAGCTAACATTAAGAAAGAATAAAATTCAGAAATTTAAATTTTCATTGTGTATTTGTTGAGTTATTTATTAGGGAAATTTTTACGTAATAGTATATTCTATATGCTGAGGGCAAGGTTGGCACAGGTAGAAGGATGGAACTGGGTGGTGCATCCTGAGTTGTTTCCTTAGGCTGACAGGGCTGAATAGGTCAACATCACCCTGCAAAAGGATATCTGTGCTGTTTAAATTTCTCCTAGTCTGAGGCTGCTTTTGGCACCCTAATGAAGTATATTATTGTATTTAAGTCGCATTGTTCTCTGTACCTGCAAGGGGAGTGGGATATATCAGGGCCATTTGCATCTGTTAATGGTCTGGGAATAAAATTAGTACTCATGTAGCTTTTTTTTGGGGGGTGTAATTTTTGTCTAGATGGGCCAGTACCTTCCACTTTGGAATCCGGAAAGCATGCCACCAAACATGATACTGGGGTAAGTATTGGAAATTGAATTCTACCTGTGGATCTACAACTAGTTTCTTCGTTTTATTAGAACAAGGCTTGAGCTCTTCTACTTTGTTATATTAATAAAATGCACTTGCACTTAGATTAACACATTCTTTATTGATTTGTAACCTTCTGTGAAATAGTATGGAGCACAAGGCAGGTTTTGATGGCCCATGTAATCCTATCATTTTGGCAGGCTGAGGCCAGGCATGGTAATTTGAAAGCCAATGTGGACTATATGACTATATGAACTAGCATTTGCCTCAAAAAAATATAAGCTTTAGAAATGCATACACTTTAAGAACACTGGTGGCTCTCCTACATTACCTGGATTTGATTCCTAGCACCTGAGTGTGGGCTCACCACCCTTCTTAACTCCATTTTAAGACATCTGAAATTGTATTCTATCCTTCCAGAATATTGAATGTATAGAGTATGCAGATATGCATGCAGAAAAAAACACATTCCAGTAAGATGAAAAAGTATTAAAATAAACAAACAAAAGAAAGAAACCTGATATCTCCCACTTTATGAAGTACAACATTTAGATGAACTTCCAAGCTTTTTTTTATGTACTATACACTATTTCAGATATCTTAAAAAGTGTCGTTTTTTGATGTAGCTGAACTGTGTTTTTGTTTTAGGGTGAGCTAGGTAGATTGTTACTAATATGCTTGAAGATTTCTGTTTAATTAGTAAAATTAATTAGGATATCAAATAAGCTGATCCTACACACATGTGGGAAACTCAAACTGTTCACAGACTTGCTGGAATGTCATGGACTTCTTTTTCTTTGCCTGACACTCCCAGTAAAGGAGCTGTGTCAAGCCACTTCACTGACTACTGATGTGGATTATCATTCTGTTACAGAAGGAAACGTTGCCCACCACTAGACCTCCTGAAAACAATGCAGCTGGTCATGGCTTGACTCCTCCACCTGTTCCCAGTCTTAGAGGCCCTAGAGGCTCTAGAGGTCCTAGAGGCCCTGCCTCTCAATATGATCGAAGAGGCCGGATCCCACCACCTCCTCCTCCAGGAAACATCTGTAGAGGTCCTGGACAGTATGTCCCACAAAAGAAATTTGCAGGCCCACAGTTTCCTCCAATGTCAGGTAGGCTTATCTAAAAGTCTCTGTATGTGTCCATTTTTATCTATTCTCTCCTTCAAGTTTGATTCCTGTTACTGTGAGAAACACAGACCAGAACCAACTTAAGGAGGAAAACATTGCATGGGATCACGGGTTACATTTCAGCAGCAAAGGATTTCAAGGCTTCAACTTGATCCATCTTATGGAATGTTGAATTTGAACTGTGTTATGATAAGCCAGAAGATCAGTAAAATTACAAGCTGTTTTTTGTTTATTTGCTTGTTTTTGTTGTTGTTTTTACCTCCATATTGCAGGGTTTCTCTAGCTTTGGAGCCTGTCTTGGAACATTCTCTGTAGATGAGGCTTCCCGTGAGTAATGGAGATCCACCTGTCTCTGCTTCCCATGTACTGGGATTAAATTCAAGTTTAAAATATACCCAGAAGCAAATAGTATTAGGATTAAAACTATGTGTGTTTCATTTGATAGTAATGAATTGAGGCCATTATTTCAAATAATTATTAAATATGGACTTACGATTATAGACTAAAGTGTTTCACAGTATGACTTCTAAGCAATAGTTTTCACATGATCGTGTTTAAAATCCAAAATCAGTTTATTATTTGGTGAATTCATGAAATTCCTTTATACACTTACATTTTAAAATAAATGTAATTAGTTGCTTTTACAGCATAATTACCCCTTTGACATCATGTGTGTGTACACAGTAAGTCATGTTTTCAAGTACTAGAAAAGAACAAGCTCAGTTGTGCTTGGTGACTTATCTCTGCCATGGCCTCTAGTCTTAAGCTCCTTGGAGAACGATATTTGTGTTTTGAGTGAATTTATTCCACTGGCATTATAGGAAATTTCTCTTGTCGAATGTCAGGTCGATATTATCATAGGACTGTTAAGTATGAAAGTTTTACTGTATTGAAATCTATTTTAAAATAGGCCTCCAGCATATTGAGATCTGGCATAGCTACAAGATTGGACAAATACAACTGAAATCATTGGCGATGTTCTTACTTATTAATCATATGTAGCAAAGAAGTCCATTTTTCAATGTAAAGATTTGTTTGTAAATCAAGTATTATATGAGTGTTGACATATTACCACAAGGGCTGGAGCTATTGGTTTAATAAGTGTAAGGTATAGGGTTTTACTTTCCGATGACCTAGACCCATCTCCTGAAATTGAGAAAAGTGCATGGACCTATGGGCTTTCAAAATTTCCTCAACAAAAGTGCTGCATTTTCCCAAACCCCCACATCCTGAGTGTAGAAATGATCTCCCTCCAGAATCAATTCCACTTTCCCAACATGCACATGAAACTCCATCCTACACCAGGACCTCCTGAAACACAAGGAGACCTGGCAATTTCCATGACAATAATTTATTGTCATTTGCACTCTGACAACTGCTGTTCGTTCTGTGACTCTGTTGTGGTTCAGAAGGAAGCTTAATACAATTAAATTTCAGAATAGTATTTTGGAAAGAAGGATGATTTAAATACTATCTTTGAGTAAGTTATTCCATTTATTTCACTATGGATAGTAACATTTACATTGATTATTACCTCTTATATGATGAAGGGAGTTAGGCATACAGTCTTAGTGATGAGGATACCTTAAACTCTAACCTCTGTCTCTTTACACCAGGAATGTGTAGAACATCTGGTTGTAGACAATTGTAAAAGTAACTGTAGCTACAATCAATCAAATTTTAATTGAAGTAAATTCTTATTTGGCAGTGTTAATATTAAAACCAGCTTGTGTCCCATAAACATGGTTCCATAAATGAGTACTTTTTACTATGTAGTTCCAGAGGGAAGGGTCTGAGCTGGATAAATGGTGGATCACTGGTTAATACTGGCTCCTCCACAAGAACTGAGGTCTTGGCCTTTGTTCCCAGCATCCACATATAGCTATAGTGCAAGGCAATACTCTCTGTTGGGATGGTAGTACTCCCTGTTAGCAGCATATCTTGGCAGATATACCATGACTGGGGCATCCCTAGTATCTTCTTTCTGCGTATCACATTCATGTGTGATGTATGAGAAGGCCAGAACTGGGCATCAAAGCCCCTGGAAGTGCTGTTACAGATGGTTGTGAGCTGTTGTATTGTTGCTGGGAATTAAACACAGGTCCTAAGGAAGAGCAGCCTGTATCCTTAAACACTGAACCCATTTATCCACACCATTCATGTTGATAATATTTTAGGAGTGCCACCTAATGTGTGTGTGGAAGGGTAATTGTGGTGACATAGTAATGGTTTCCTATATTTGGCCATAGTACAAACTGTCCTTTGCTCCCTAGGTATCATCTCATTGGTCTCTATTTGCAGACGATATGATAGTTTACATAAGTGACACAATAAACTCTACCACGGAACTCCTACAGCTGATGAACACCTTCAGCAAACTAGCAGGATACAAGATAAACTCAAAAAAGTCAGTAGCCCTACAATTTTCAGACGACAAAGAGACAGAGAAAGAAATCAGAGAAACATCACCCTTTACAATAGCCACAAGCAACATCAGGTATCTTGGGGTAATATTTACCAATCAAGTGAAAGACCTATATAATAACTTGGTCGCTCAAAACAAAGAAATTAAAGATACCAGAAAATGAAAAGATCTCCCATGCTCTTAGGTAGGATAAACATAGTAAATATGGCACCTACAGATTCAATGCGATTCCCATTAAAATCCCACCACAATTCTTCACTGACCTTGAAAGGATAATAATCAACTTTATGTGGAAAAACAAAATCCCAGGATAGCCAAAAAAAAAAAAAAAAAAAACCCTATACAATAAAAGAACTTCAGGAAGCATCACCATTCCTGACTTTAAGCTCTACTACAGAATTATAGTTCTGAAAACAGCCTGGTATTGGCATAAAAATAGACAGGTAGACCAATGGAATCTAATTGAAAATCCTCATATTATCCCACATACCTATGAACACCTGATTTTTGACAAAACAGCAAAAATTATACAATGGGAAAAGGATAGCATCTCCAATAAATGGTGCTGGCACAATTGGATGAGGATGTGTAGAAGACTACGGATAGAACCATGTCTGTTGCCATGCACAAAATGCAAGTCCAAATGGATCAAAGACCTCAACATCAATCCAACCACATTGAACCTCTTAGAATAGAAAGTAGGAGGTATCCTTGAACAAATTGGTATAGGATACCACTTCCTGAATGGGGCACTGAAACTGAGACGAAAAATTAATAAATGGGAACTCTCCAAACTTTCTGTAAAGCAAAGGACACAGCGGACAAGACCAAATGGCAGCCCACAGAATGGGAAAGATGTTCACAAATCCTATATCCCACAAAGGGCTGATCTCCAAAATATGCAAACAACTCAAGAAACTAGTCAACAAAACACAAAATGAGCCTAATAAAAAATGGGGTACATAACTGAAGAAAGAATTCTCAATAGGGGAAATCAAAAAGGCTGAAAGACACTTAAGAAAGTGCTCCACATCCTTAGCTATCAGGGAAATGCAAATCAAAACAACATTGAGATTCCTGTTGTTGTTATGCCTGCATTCTCAGTATTGGGGATATCTTAACCACTACTATCTATTTCATTACTCCAGGAATGTGTAGAAACATGTGGTTCCAGACAAACGTATAGGAACCTGCAGGTATAGTCCCTCAAAATTTAATTGAAGTAAAGTCTTTTTTGGCAGTGTCCCATCAACATGGTTCCATAATGAGTACGTTGTATTCTGTGCTTCCAGAGGGCAGGGTCTGTGGCTGGAAAAAAATGGTAGGTGACTGGTTAATACTGGCTCCTCCAGCAGAACTGAGGACTTGGGCTTTGTTCCCAGCATCTACATAGAGCTTCGGTGCAAGGCACTTTTCTCTTTTGGGCTGTAAGTATGCCCTGTTAGCAGCCCTCCTTGGCAGCTATCCCATGATTGTGGCAATGCTTCCATCTTATTTCTGTGTATCACGCTCATGTGTGACGCATGTGAAAGACATAGGAAGCCTTCAGAGAACCTGGATTTGCAGATACAGATGGCTGTCAGCGGCTGTGTAGTTTCTGTGAACCAAGCACGGGTCCTAAGGAAGAGTGGACTGTTCCCTTGACCACTGGAGCCATTTGACCACACCATTCATGCTGTGAACGATATAGGTGTGTCAGCTAATGTGTGTGTGTGTATGTGTAAGGTTAGTTTTGATGCCATAGTAATGCATTCCATTATCTGGCCATAATAAAACTCTCCTGAGTTCCATGGGTATCATCTCATAGATTACAGTCCATTTATATCCATCCTGTTTCCCACAACGATATGAAGCCGGCCGATGCCAGTGGATATTTAAACGACTACCTGTAAAATAATTTGTTTTCTTGTTCTTAATAAATTATCTTATTCCATCATTTATATTTAGTAGATTTAACCTGTCAGGTTGCCTGCTACTGTCACTCATTATACACTGAATCAGGAAAGGTGTGTTTCTGTTGTAGTTATAAATGCAATGGACATGAACAAAAAATAATATTAAGAAATTGAACTTTTCATTATATGTTTGTTGAGTCACTTGTAAGGGTTCTCGACCATAACAGTGCCTGTCCAGTCCTGAAGGAAAGGTTGGCATACCATGCAGACAGGATGTGAATGCTGAATCTCTAGTTGTTCTTTAAGGCTAATAAGCAAGATTGCCTAAGAGCCAGCTGTACATGTCACCAGCACACTTCAAAACCATATGTGTTCTATCGAAATTCTCCCAAGTCTGAGGCTGCTTTTGTCACCGTGATGAGCATTGCTATCGTATTCCTGTCGCCCTGTATTCTATCCCGACAAGGGGAATGGGACATGTCAGTGGTATTTGGATTGGGAAACCTCCTGAAAATAAAGGGAGAACTCATGAATTTTCCTGGTTTAACTTCTAGGTGAGCCAGTGTACTCAACATTGGAGTCCGGGAAGAGTGCCACCAAACACGACCCCGTGGTAAGTTGTGGAAATTGACATCTACCCGTGGATCCACAAGGAGTTTCTAGGTTTCATTAGAACAAGATTTGAGCTCTTGTGCGTTGTGATATTTATTAAGTATACTTAGACCTAGCATCACCACTCATTGTTGACCTGTAACCTTCTGTGAAATCATACAGATCACGGGCCAGGGATTGATGGCCCACGTGTTCCCAGCATTTTGCAGATTCAGGCAGGAGCATGGCATTTTCAAAGCCTGCGTGGGCTATATGGACAGAATGTGCCTTGAAAACCTGGTAGGACTGAAAAGGCATACACTATTAAAAGCATTCGCTGCTCTTTTGAAGGACCTGGTTTTGATTCCCAGAAACTCTGTGGTGGCTCACCACCCATCTTAACTCCATTTCAAGGGATCTGATGTCCTATTCTGCCCTTCAAGAACAGTGAGTGAAAATAGTATGCAGACATACATAGAGTCAAAAATGCCCTTTCTGTGAAATGAAAAAAAAAAATGCTAACAAAAACAAGAGAAAAACAATGATAAAAAAAAAACACTGATATATCCCACTTCAACTTTTAACACTTTTAGATGACATTCAACATTTGTTCAATTGTAATGCTCTTTTTCAGACTTCTGTCCTGCAAATCTTACTGGAATCTTAATATGTATCTATTTTACTTTTAACACACAGCCTTGATTTTGTTCATTGTGGACATATGCTCAACTCAAGAGTTTTCCTATTTGTGTGTGTCTGATAAAAACCGTCGTTATTTTTCGATTCCAGATAGGTTTTTCCATTAGAGATGCTTCCAGTCTTCGATCCCACTGTATTGACCATGTGGCCACATACTGACAGAACTATACCAATATGTGAATGGGAGTTCATGTATTCAAGGCCATTGTCTCTAACTACCTCCTGGTGCATGTCTGTTTCATAAACTGTCTGTCTATCTAGATCAGCATGAACTGTGTGTTTGTTTGAGGGTGAGCTAGGGAGAGTGTCACTGCCATGTTTAACGATTTGTGCTGAACTAGTAACCCTAGTTAGGATAGCGAGTAGGCGGCACCTGTACACATGTGGCAAACTGGGGCTGTTACATGGCTTGCTGGAATGTCATGGAATGCTTTCTTCTGTGCCTGACAATCCCGGTAAAGGAATAGTGAAGCAAACTACCTCACTGACAGCATATTGTCACTCTGTTCCAGGAGACACGTTTGCCCACCTCTGGCCATGATGCACATGATGCAGCTGGACATGAATTGACTCCTCCACTTGGTTCTGAGCTTAGAGGACCTGAGGGCCCTGCCTTTATAGTTGATCCAAGAGGCCAGATCCCACCACCTCCTCCTCAAGGAAACGTCTGTGGAGGTTCTGGATGGTATGTCCCACCAGGGGACTTTGTGGGACCACCGTTTCCTCCAATGCCAGGTAGGTTTTGTTTTAAAAGTCTGAGTATTTTTGAATGTTGATCTGTGCTTAACTTAAAGTTTGTTTCTTGATTCTGTTAGAAACAGTTCCCAGAACCAACTTGATAAGGAAAGGGTCATGAGGGCTCTCAGTTTACAGTCCAAATGTCTATGATGTCTAGGCATCACCTTAATACACATTATGGAATTTTGAAAATGAATTGTGTCCTGACAGGCCAGAAGAATTGTAAATTTCCAAGTTGTGTCTGTTTTTATTGTCTGTTTTCCTTTTTTTTTCTCCCCACTCTATATGGTGAGCCTTTCCCCCAATTTTCTTTTCATCAGGCCTCCCTAACACCATAGATATTCACATATTTTTGATTCCTGGGTGCGGGGAGTAGATTCCTGGGCCACACATGCCCAGCTGCAAATCGTTTTCAGATTAAATTTCTGTGTCTTCATTGATAAGAATGTACCGAGGCCAATATATCCTGTAATGACTCAATGTTTTGGCTGGAAATTCCGGAGTCAATTACTTCAAAGTTTTCCCCCAAAGTCATTGATCCCGCCCAATCATATTTAAAATCTAAAATACATTTAATATTTTGTTGCTGTGAATCATGTGTCCATGTGTCTATAACATGAAGAAGAAGAAACAATCAGTGCTCCCAGGTGTCTCCTCTCTGTCATGGCCTCTATTAGTATACTCCTAGGTAAATGATATGCCTTTATTGGGGTGCAAGTCCTTTCTCTGACATTACAGGGAATTTCACGTTGAGGATGACAGGTTGGTCTCATGATAGGAATGTGAATTCTGAAAGTTTACTCCATTGAAAGCTCTATTACAGTAAGACGCCAATGAACTGAGATCTCATATAGCTCTTTAGATAGGACAAATACACCTTAAAGTGTTAGTTATGTTATCTCTTATTAATGCTATGTACTTTACAAGTACATATTTCCACTCAAGATTTATTCCTTTGATCATGTATTGTGGTGTTGAGTTGGGAACATCAAAAATATGGTCTGGAGCTTTGGTTGCATAAAGTGTAACGTAAACGGGTTCAGCTTCTTTTTTGGATCCTGAGAAACGTGGGGGTGCCGTGTCACATTCCATCTTCACTTCCCCAAAGAGCCGTGCCCCCTCACAAATCATGAAAGTATATATGAGCTCCCACCAGACTCGTTTCTCCCTTCCCAACAACCAGCTCCCGAACGTGCAAAATGCACCTGCAGGCACCTCCTGATACACAAGGAGACTTGTCACTTTCCAAGGCAGTCGGTTCTTCTCATTGGCTGTTTAGGCGACTGCTGTTCCTTCTGTACTGCTGCTGTTGCTCAGTTGGAAGCCTAATGCGATTAGAATTTCAGATTAGTTTTTGGAAAGGACGTGTGATATGATTACTAACTTTATGAGTAAGGTATTTCCCTTTGATCTCCATATGGATAGTATCTTTTAATTGGATTATTATGTCTAACATAATCGTTGTTGTTATGCCTGCATTCTCAGTATTGGGGATATCTTAACAACTATTATCGATTTCATTAGTCCAGGAATGTGTAGAAACATGTGGTTCCAGACAAACGTATAGGTACCTGCAGGTATAGCCCATCAAAATTTAATTGAAGTAAAGTCTTATTTGGCAGTGTAAAAAAACCCCGCCAGTGCCCATCAACATGGTTCCATAATGAGTACGTTTTATTCTGTGCTTCCAGAGGGCAGGGTCTGTGGCTGGAAAAAAATGGTAGGTGACTGGTTAATACTGGCTCCTCCAGCAGAACTGAGGACTTGGGCTTTGGTCCCAGCATCTACATAGAGCTTCGGTGCAAGGCACTTTTCTCTTTTGGGCTGTAAGTACGCCCTGTTAACAGCCCTCCTTGGCAGCTATCCCATGATTGTGGCAATGCTTCCATCTTATTTCTGTGTATCACGCTCATGTGTGACACATGTGAAGGACATAAGAAGCCTTCAGAGAAACTGGAATTGCAGATACAGATGGCTGTCAGCTGCTGTGTAGTTTCTGTGAACCAAGCTCGGGTCCTAAGGAAGAGTGGACTGTTCCCTTGACCACTGGAGCCATTTGACCACACCATTCATGCTGTGAACGATATAGGTGTGTCAGCTAATGTGTGTGTGTATGTGTAAGGTTAGTTTTGATGCCATAGTAATGCATTCCATTATCTGGCCATAATACCAACTCTCCTGAGTTCCATGGGTATCATCTCATAGATTACAGTCCATTTACATCCATCCTGTTTCCTACAACGATATGAAGCCGGCCGACGCCAGTGGATATTTAAACGACTACCTGTAAAATAATTTGTTTTCTTGTTCTTAATAAATTATCTCATTCCATCATTTATATTTAGTAGATTTAACCTGTCAGGTTGCCTGCTACTGTCACTCATTATACACTGAATCAGGAAAGGTGTGTTTCTGTTGTAGTTATAAATGCAATGGACATAAACAAAACATAATATTAAGAAATTGAACTTTTCATTATATGTTTGTTGAGTCACTTGTAAGGGTTCTCGACCATAACAGTGCCCGTCCAGTCCTGAAGGAAAGGTTGGCATACCATGCAGACAGGATGTGAATGCTGAATCTCTAGTTGTTCTTTAAGGCTAATAAGTAAGCAAGATTGCCTAAGAGCCAGCTGTACATGTCACCAGCACACTTCAAAACCATATGTGTTCTATCGAAATTCTCCCAAGTCTGAGGCTGCTTTTGTCACCGTGATGAGCATTGCTATTGTATTCCTGTCGCCCTGTATTCTATCCCGACAAGGGGAATGGGACATGTCAGTGGTATTTGGATTGGGAAACCTCCTGAAAATAAAGGGAGAACTCATGAATTTTCCTGGTTTAACTTCTAGGTGAGCCAGTGTACTCAACATTGGAGTCCGGGAAGAGTGCCACCAAACACGACCCCGTGGTAAGTTGTGGAAATTGACATCTACCCGTGGATCCACAAGGAGTTTCTAGGTTTCATTAGAACAAGACTTGAGCTCTTGTGCGTTGTGATATTTATTAAGTATACTTAGACCTAGCATCACCACTCATTGTTGACCTGTAACCTTCTGTGAAATCATACAGATCACGGGCCAGGGATTGATGGCCCACGTGTTCCCAGCATTTTGCAGATTCAGGCAGGAGCATGGCATTTTCAAAGCCTGCGTGGGCTATATGGACAGAATGTGCCTTGAAAACCTGGTAGGACTGAAAAGGCATACACTATTAAAAGCATTCGCTGCTCTTTTGAAGGACCTGGTTTTGATTCCCAGAAACTCTGTGGTGGCTCACCACCCATCTTAACTCCATTTCAAGGGATCTGATGTCCTATTCTGCCCTTCAAGAACAGTGAGTGAAAATAGTATGCAGACATACATGGAGTCAAAAATGCCCTTTCTGTGAAATGAAAAAAAAAATGCTAACAAAAACAAGAGAAAAACAATGATAAAAAAAAAAACACTGATATCTCCCACCTCAACTTTTAACACTTTTAGAAGACATTCAACATTTGTTCAATTGTAATGCTCTTTTTCATACTTCTGTCCTGCAAATCTTACTGGAATCTTAATATGTATCTATTTTACTTTTAACACACAGCCTTGATTTTGTTCATTGTGGACATATGCTCAACTCAAGAGTTTTCCTATTTGTCTGTGTCTGATAAAAACCGTCGTTATTTTTCGATTCCAGATAGGTTTTTCCATTAGAGATGCTTCCAGTCTTCGATCCCACTGTATTGACCATGTGGCCACATACTGACAGAACTATACCAATATGTGAATGGGAGTTCATGTATTCAAGGCCATTGTCTCTAACTACCTCCTGGTGCATGTCTGTTTCGTAAACTGTCTGTCTATCTAGATCAGCATGAACTGTGTGTTTGTTTGAGGGTGAGCTAGGGAGAGTGTCACTGCCATGTTTAACGATTTGTGCTGAACTAGTAACCCTAGTTAGGATAGCGAGTAGGCGGCACCTGTACACATGTGGCAAACTGGGGCTGTTACATGGCTTGCTGGAATGTCATGGAATGCTTTCTTCTGTGCCTGACAATCCCGGTAAAGGAATAGTGAAGCAAACTACCTCACTGACAGCATATTGTCACTCTGTTCCAGGAGACACGTTTGCCCACCTCTGGCCATGATGCACATGATGCAGCTGGACATGAATTGACTCCTCCACTTGGTTCTGAGCTTAGAGGACCTGAGGGCCCTGCCTTTATAGTTGATCCAAGAGGCCAGATCCCACCACCTCCTCCTCAAGGAAACGTCTGTGGAGGTTCTGGATGGTATGTCCCACCAGGGGACTTTGTGGGACCACCGTTTCCTCCAATGCCAGGTAGGTTTTGTTTTAAAAGTCTGAGTATTTTTGAATGTTGATCTGTGCTTAACTTAAAGTTTGTTTCTTGATTCTGTTAGAAACAGTTCCCAGAACCAACTTGATAAGGAAAGGGTCATGAGGGCTCTCAGTTTACAGTCCAAATGTCTATGATGTCTAGGCATCACCTTAATACACATTATGGAATTTTGAAAATGAATTGTGTCCTGACAGGCCAGAAGAATTGTAAATTTCCAAGTTGTGTCTGTTTTTATTGTCTGTTTTCCTTTTTTTTCTCCCCACTCTATATGGTGAGCCTTTCCCCCAATTTTCTTTTCATCAGGCCTCCCTAACACCATAGATATTCACATATTTTTGATTCCTGGGTGCGGGGAGTAGATTCCTGGGCCACACATGCCCAGCTGCAAATCGTTTTCAGATTAAATTTCTGTGTCTTCATTGATAAGAATGTACCGAGGCCAATATATCCTGTAATGACTCAATGTTTTGGCTGGAAATTCCGGAGTCAATTACTTCAAAGTTTTCCCCCAAAGTCATTGATCCCGCCCAATCATATTTAAAATCTAAAATACATTTAATATTTTGTTGCTGTGAATCATGTGTCCATGTGTCTATAACATGAAGAAGAAGAAACAATCAGTGCTCCCAGGTGTCTCCTCTCTGTCATGGCCTCTATTATTATACTCCTAGGTAAATGATATGCCTTTATTGGGGTGCAAGTCCTTTCTCTGACATTACAGGGAATTTCACGTTGAGGATGACAGGTTGGTCTCATGATAGGAATGTGAATTCTGAAAGTTTACTCCATTGAAAGCTCTATTACAGTAAGACGCCAATGAACTGAGATCTCATATAGCTCTTTAGATAGGACAAATACACCTTAAAGTGTTAGTTATGTTATCTCTTATTAATGCTATGTACTTTACAAGTACATATTTCCACTCAAGATTTATTCCTTTGATCATGTATTGTGGTGTTGAGTTGGGAACATCAAAAATATGGTCTGGAGCTTTGGTTGCATAAGTGAAACGTAAACGGGTTCAGCTTCTTGGATCCTGAGAAACGGGGGTGCCGTGTCACATTCCATCTTCACTTCCCCAAAGATGCACAGTGGCCCCATCACAAATCATGAAAGTATATATGAGCTCCCACCAGACTCGTTTCTCCCTTCCCAACAACCAGCTCCCGAACGTGCAAAATGCACCTGCAGGCACCTCCTGATACACAAGGAGACTTGTCACTTTCCAAGGCAGTCGGTTCTTCTCATTGGCTGTTTAGGCGACTGCTGTTCCTTCTGTACTGCTGCTGTTGCTCAGTTGGAAGCCTAATGCGATTAGAATTTCAGATTAGTTTTTGGAAAGGACGTGTGATATGATTACTAACTTTATGAGTAAGGTATTTCCCTTTGATCTCCATATGGATAGTATCTTTTAATTGGATTATTATGTCTAACATAATCGTTGTTGTTATGCCTGCATTCTCAGTATTGGGGATATCTTAACAACTATTATCGATTTCATTAGTCCAGGAATGTGTAGAAACATGTGGTTCCAGACAAACGTATAGGTACCTGCAGGTATAGCCCATCAAAATTTAATTGAAGTAAAGTCTTATTTGGCAGTGTCCCATCAACATGGTTCCATAATGAGTACGTTTTATTCTGTGCTTCCAGAGGGCAGGGTCTGTGGCTGGAAAAAAATGGTAGGTGACTGGTTAATACTGGCTCCTCCAGCAGAACTGAGGACTTGGGCTTTGGTCCCAGCATCTACATAGAGCTTCGGTGCAAGGCACTTTTCTCTTTTGGGCTGTAAGTACGCCCTGTTAACAGCCCTCCTTGGCAGCTATCCCATGATTGTGGCAATGCTTCCATCTTATTTCTGTGTATCACGCTCATGTGTGACACATGTGAAGGACATAAGAAGCCTTCAGAGAAACTGGAATTGCAGATACAGATGGCTGTCAGCTGCTGTGTAGTTTCTGTGAACCAAGCTCGGGTCCTAAGGAAGAGTGGACTGTTCCCTTGACCACTGGAGCCATTTGACCACACCATTCATGCTGTGAACGATATAGGTGTGTCAGCTAATGTGTGTGTGTATGTGTAAGGTTAGTTTTGATGCCATAGTAATGCATTCCATTATCTGGCCATAATACCAACTCTCCTGAGTTCCATGGGTATCATCTCATAGATTACAGTCCATTTACATCCATCCTGTTTCCTACAACGATATGAAGCCGGCCGACGCCAGTGGATATTTAAACGACTACCTGTAAAATAATTTGTTTTCTTGTTCTTAATAAATTATCTCATTCCATCATTTATATTTAGTAGATTTAACCTGTCAGGTTGCCTGCTACTGTCACTCATTATACACTGAATCAGGAAAGGTGTGTTTCTGTTGTAGTTATAAATGCAATGGACATAAACAAAACATAATATTAAGAAATTGAACTTTTCATTATATGTTTGTTGAGTCACTTGTAAGGGTTCTCGACCATAACAGTGCCCGTCCAGTCCTGAAGGAAAGGTTGGCATACCATGCAGACAGGATGTGAATGCTGAATCTCTAGTTGTTCTTTAAGGCTAATAAGTAAGCAAGATTGCCTAAGAGCCAGCTGTACATGTCACCAGCACACTTCAAAACCATATGTGTTCTATCGAAATTCTCCCAAGTCTGAGGCTGCTTTTGTCACCGTGATGAGCATTGCTATTGTATTCCTGTCGCCCTGTATTCTATCCCGACAAGGGGAATGGGACATGTCAGTGGTATTTGGATTGGGAAACCTCCTGAAAATAAAGGGAGAACTCATGAATTTTCCTGGTTTAACTTCTAGGTGAGCCAGTGTACTCAACATTGGAGTCCGGGAAGAGTGCCACCAAACACGACCCCGTGGTAAGTTGTGGAAATTGACATCTACCCGTGGATCCACAAGGAGTTTCTAGGTTTCATTAGAACAAGACTTGAGCTCTTGTGCGTTGTGATATTTATTAAGTATACTTAGACCTAGCATCACCACTCATTGTTGACCTGTAACCTTCTGTGAAATCATACAGATCACGGGCCAGGGATTGATGGCCCACGTGTTCCCAGCATTTTGCAGATTCAGGCAGGAGCATGGCATTTTCAAAGCCTGCGTGGGCTATATGGACAGAATGTGCCTTGAAAACCTGGTAGGACTGAAAAGGCATACACTATTAAAAGCATTCGCTGCTCTTTTGAAGGACCTGGTTTTGATTCCCAGAAACTCTGTGGTGGCTCACCACCCATCTTAACTCCATTTCAAGGGATCTGATGTCCTATTCTGCCCTTCAAGAACAGTGAGTGAAAATAGTATGCAGACATACATGGAGTCAAAAATGCCCTTTCTGTGAAATGAAAAAAAAAAAATGCTAACAAAAACAAGAGAAAAACAATGATAAAAAAAAACACTGATATCTCCCACCTCAACTTTTAACACTTTTAGAAGACATTCAACATTTGTTCAATTGTAATGCTCTTTTTCATACTTCTGTCCTGCAAATCTTACTGGAATCTTAATATGTATCTATTTTACTTTTAACACACAGCCTTGATTTTGTTCATTGTGGACATATGCTCAACTCAAGAGTTTTCCTATTTGTCTGTGTCTGATAAAAACCGTCGTTATTTTTCGATTCCAGATAGGTTTTTCCATTAGAGATGCTTCCAGTCTTCGATCCCACTGTATTGACCATGTGGCCACATACTGACAGAACTATACCAATATCTGAATGGGAGTTCATGTGTTAAAGGCCACTGTCCCTAACTACCTCCTGGTGCTTGTCTGTTTCGTAAACTTTCTGTCTATCTAGATCAGCATGAACTGTGTGTTTGTTTGAGGGTGAGCTAGGGAGAGTGTCACTGCCATGTTTAACGAATTGTGCTGAACTAGTAACCCTAGTTAGGATAGCGAGTAGGCGGCACCTGTACACATGTGGCAAACTGGGGCTGTTACATGGCTTGCTGGAATGTCATGGAATGCTTTCTTCTGTGCCTGACAATCCCGGTAAAGGAATAGTGAAGCAAACTACCTCACTGACAGCATATTGTCACTCTGTTCCAGGAGACACGTTTGCCCACCTCTGGCCATGATGCACATGATGCAGCTGGACATGAATTGACTCCTCCACTTGGTTCTGAGCTTAGAGGACCTGAGGGCCCTGCCTTTATAGTTGATCCAAGAGGCCAGATCCCACCACCTCCTCCTCAAGGAAACGTCTGTGGAGGTTCTGGATGGTATGTCCCACCAGGGGACTTTGTGGGACCACCGTTTCCTCCAATGCCAGGTAGGTTTTGTTTTAAAAGTCTGAGTATTTTTGAATGTTGATCTGTGCTTAACTTAAAGTTTGTTTCTTGATTCTGTTAGAAACAGTTCCCAGAACCAACTTGATAAGGAAAGGGTCATGAGGGCTCTCAGTTTACAGTCCAAATGTCTATGATGTCTAGGCATCACCTTAATACACATTATGGAATTTTGAAAATGAATTGTGTCCTGACAGGCCAGAAGAATTGTAAATTTCCAAGTTGTGTCTGTTTTTATTGTCTGTTTTCCTTTTTTTTTCTCCCCACCCTATATGGTGAGCCTTTCCCCCAATTTCCCTAACCCCATAGATATCCACATATATTTGATTCCTGGGTGCGGGGAGTAGATTCCTGAGGCCACACATGCCCAGCTGCAAATCGTTTTCAGATTAAATTTCTGTGTCTTCATTGATAAGAATATACCGAGGCCAATATAGCCTGTAATGACTCAATATTTTGGCTGAAAATTCCGGAGTCAATTACTTCAAAGTTTTCCCCCAAAGTCATTGATCCTGCCCAATCATATTTAAAATCTAAAATACATTTAATATTTTGTTGCTGAGGATCATGTGTCCATGTGTCTATAACATGAAGAAGAAGAAACAATCAGTGCTCCTAGGTGTCTCCTCTCTGTCATGGCCTCTATTATTATACTCTTAGGTAAATGATATGCCTTTATTGGGGTGCAAGTCCTTTCTCTGACATTACAGGGAATTTCACGTTGAGGATGACAGGTTGGTCTCATGATAGGAATGTGAATTCTGAAAGTTTACCCCATTGAAAGCTCTATTACAGTAAGACGCCAATGAACTGAGATCTCATATAGCTCTTTAGATAGGACAAATACACCTTAAAGTGTTAGTTATGTTATCTCTTATTAATGCTATGTACTTTACAAGTACATATTTCCACTCAAGATTTATTCCTTTGATCATGTATTGTGGTGTTGAGTTGGGAACATCAAAAATATGGTCTGGAGCTTTGGTTGCATAAGTGAAACGTAAACGGGTTCAGCTTCTTGGATCCTGAGAAACGTGGGGGTGCCGTGTCACATTCCATCTTCACTTCCCCAAAGATCCTGGCCCCATTCACAAATCATGAAAGTATATATGAGCTCCCACCAGACTCGTTTCTCCCTTCCCAACAACCAGCTCCCGAACGTGCAAAATGCACCTGCAGGCACCTCCTGATACACAAGGAGACTTGTCACTTTCCAAGGCAGTCGGTTCTTCTCATTGGCTGTTTAGGCGACTGCTGTTCCTTCTGTACTGCTGCTGTTGCTCAGTTGGAAGCCTAATGCGATTAGAATTTCAGATTAGTTTTTGGAAAGGACGTGTGATATGATTACTAACTTTATGAGTAAGGTATTTCCCTTTGATCTCCATATGGATAGTATCTTTTAATTGGATTATTATGTCTAACATAATCGTTGTTGTTATGCCTGCATTCTCAGTATTGGGGATATCTTAACAACTATTATCGATTTCATTAGTCCAGGAATGTGTAGAAACATGTGGTTCCAGACAAACGTATAGGTACCTGCAGGTATAGCCCATCAAAATTTAATTGAAGTAAAGTCTTATTTGGCAGTGTCCCATCAACATGGTTCCATAATGAGTACGTTTTATTCTGTGCTTCCAGAGGGCAGGGTCTGTGGCTGGAAAAAAATGGTAGGTGACTGGTTAATACTGGCTCCTCCAGCAGAACTGAGGACTTGGGCTTTGGTCCCAGCATCTACATAGAGCTTCGGTGCAAGGCACTTTTCTCTTTTGGGCTGTAAGTACGCCCTGTTAACAGCCCTCCTTGGCAGCTATCCCATGATTGTGGCAATGCTTCCATCTTATTTCTGTGTATCACGCTCATGTGTGACACATGTGAAGGACATAAGAAGCCTTCAGAGAAACTGGAATTGCAGATACAGATGGCTGTCAGCTGCTGTGTAGTTTCTGTGAACCAAGCTCGGGTCCTAAGGAAGAGTGGACTGTTCCCTTGACCACTGGAGCCATTTGACCACACCATTCATGCTGTGAACGATATAGGTGTGTCAGCTAATGTGTGTGTGTATGTGTAAGGTTAGTTTTGATGCCATAGTAATGCATTCCATTATCTGGCCATAATACCAACTCTCCTGAGTTCCATGGGTATCATCTCATAGATTACAGTCCATTTACATCCATCCTGTTTCCTACAACGATATGAAGCCGGCCGACGCCAGTGGATATTTAAACGACTACCTGTAAAATAATTTGTTTTCTTGTTCTTAATAAATTATCTCATTCCATCATTTATATTTAGTAGATTTAACCTGTCAGGTTGCCTGCTACTGTCACTCATTATACACTGAATCAGGAAAGGTGTGTTTCTGTTGTAGTTATAAATGCAATGGACATAAACAAAACATAATATTAAGAAATTGAACTTTTCATTATATGTTTGTTGAGTCACTTGTAAGGGTTCTCGACCATAACAGTGCCCGTCCAGTCCTGAAGGAAAGGTTGGCATACCATGCAGACAGGATGTGAATGCTGAATCTCTAGTTGTTCTTTAAGGCTAATAAGTAAGCAAGATTGCCTAAGAGCCAGCTGTACATGTCACCAGCACACTTCAAAACCATATGTGTTCTATCGAAATTCTCCCAAGTCTGAGGCTGCTTTTGTCACCGTGATGAGCATTGCTATCGTATTCCTGTCGCCCTGTATTCTATCCCGACAAGGGGAATGGGACATGTCAGTGGTATTTGGATTGGGAAACCTCCTGAAAATAAAGGGAGAACTCATGAATTTTCCTGGTTTAACTTCTAGGTGAGCCAGTGTACTCAACATTGGAGTCCGGGAAGAGTGCCACCAAACACGACCCCGTGGTAAGTTGTGGAAATTGACATCTACCCGTGGATCCACAAGGAGTTTCTAGGTTTCATTAGAACAAGACTTGAGCTCTTGTGCGTTGTGATATTTATTAAGTATACTTAGACCTAGCATCACCACTCATTGTTGACCTGTAACCTTCTGTGAAATCATACAGATCACGGGCCAGGGATTGATGGCCCACGTGTTCCCCAGCATTTTGCAGATTCAGGCAGGAGCATGGCATTTTCAAAGCCTGCGTGGGCTATATGGACAGAATGTGCCTTGAAAACCTGGTAGGACTGAAAAGGCATACACTATTAAAAGCATTCGCTGCTCTTTTGAAGGACCTGGTTTTGATTCCCAGAAACTCTGTGGTGGCTCACCACCCATCTTAACTCCATTTCAAGGGATCTGATGTCCTATTCTGCCCTTCAAGAACAGTGAGTGAAAATAGTATGCAGACATACATGGAGTCAAAAATGCCCTTTCTGTGAAATGAAAAAAAAAAATGCTAACAAAAACAAGAGAAAAACAATGATAAAAAAAAACACTGATATCTCCCACCTCAACTTTTAACACTTTTAGAAGACATTCAACATTTGTTCAATTGTAATGCTCTTTTTCATACTTCTGTCCTGCAAATCTTACTGGAATCTTAATATGTATCTATTTTACTTTTAACACACAGCCTTGATTTTGTTCATTGTGGACATATGCTCAACTCAAGAGTTTTCCTATTTGTGTGTGTCTGATAAAAACCGTCGTTATTTTTCGATTCCAGATAGGTTTTTCCATTAGAGATGCTTCCAGTCTTCGATCCCACTGTATTGACCATGTGGCCACATACTGACAGAACTATACCAATATGTGAATGGGAGTTCATGTATTCAAGGCCATTGTCTCTAACTACCTCCTGGTGCATGTCTGTTTCGTAAACTGTCTGTCTATCTAGATCAGCATGAACTGTGTGTTTGTTTGAGGGTGAGCTAGGGAGAGTGTCACTGCCATGTTTAACGATTTGTGCTGAACTAGTAACCCTAGTTAGCATAGCGAGTAGGCGGCACCTGTACACATGTGGCAAACTGGGGCTGTTACATGGCTTGCTGGAATGTCATGGAATGCTTTCTTCTGTGCCTGACAATCCCGGTAAAGGAATAGTGAAGCAAACTACCTCACTGACAGCATATTGTCACTCTGTTCCAGGAGACACGTTTGCCCACCTCTGGCCATGATGCACATGATGCAGCTGGACATGAATTGACTCCTCCACTTGGTTCTGAGCTTAGAGGACCTGAGGGCCCTGCCTTTATAGTTGATCCAAGAGGCCAGATCCCACCACCTCCTCCTCAAGGAAACGTCTGTGGAGGTTCTGGATGGTATGTCCCACCAGGGGACTTTGTGGGACCACCGTTTCCTCCAATGCCAGGTAGGTTTTGTTTTAAAAGTCTGAGTATTTTTGAATGTTGATCTGTGCTTAACTTAAAGTTTGTTTCTTGATTCTGTTAGAAACAGTTCCCAGAACCAACTTGATAAGGAAAGGGTCATGAGGGCTCTCAGTTTACAGTCCAAATGTCTATGATGTCTAGGCATCACCTTAATACACATTATGGAATTTTGAAAATGAATTGTGTCCTGACAGGCCAGAAGAATTGTAAATTTCCAAGTTGTGTCTGTTTTTATTGTCTGTTTTCCTTTTTTTTAATCTCCCCACTCTATATGGTGAGCCTTTCCCCCAATTTTCTTTTCATCAGGCCTCCCTAACACCATAGATATTCACATATTTTTGATTCCTGGGTGCGGGGAGTAGATTCCTGGGCCACACATGCCCAGCTGCAAATCGTTTTCAGATTAAATTTCTGTGTCTTCATTGATAAGAATGTACCGAGGCCAATATATCCTGTAATGACTCAATGTTTTGGCTGGAAATTCCGGAGTCAATTACTTCAAAGTTTTCCCCCCAAAGTCATTGATCCCGCCCAATCATATTTAAAATCTAAAATACATTTAATATTTTGTTGCTGTGAATCATGTGTCCATGTGTCTATAACATGAAGAAGAAGAAACAATCAGTGCTCCCAGGTGTCTCCTCTCTGTCATGGCCTCTATTATTATACTCCTAGGTAAATGATATGCCTTTATTGGGGTGCAAGTCCTTTCTCTGACATTACAGGGAATTTCACGTTGAGGATGACAGGTTGGTCTCATGATAGGAATGTGAATTCTGAAAGTTTACTCCATTGAAAGCTCTATTACAGTAAGACGCCAATGAACTGAGATCTCATATAGCTCTTTAGATAGGACAAATACACCTTAAAGTGTTAGTTATGTTATCTCTTATTAATGCTATGTACTTTACAAGTACATATTTCCACTCAAGATTTATTCCTTTGATCATGTATTGTGGTGTTGAGTTGGGAACATCAAAAATATGGTCTGGAGCTTTGGTTGCATAAGTGAAACGTAAACGGGTTCAGCTTCTTGGATCCTGAGAAACGTGGGGGTGCCGTGTCACATTCCATCTTCACTTCCCCAAAGATTCACAAATCATGAAAGTATATATGAGCTCCCACCAGACTCGTTTCTCCCTTCCCAACAACCAGCTCCCGAACGTGCAAAATGCACCTGCAGGCACCTCCTGATACACAAGGAGACTTGTCACTTTCCAAGGCAGTCGGTTCTTCTCATTGGCTGTTTAGGCGACTGCTGTTCCTTCTGTACTGCTGCTGTTGCTCAGTTGGAAGCCTAATGCGATTAGAATTTCAGATTAGTTTTTGGAAAGGACGTGTGATATGATTACTAACTTTATGAGTAAGGTATTTCCCTTTGATCTCCATATGGATAGTATCTTTTAATTGGATTATTATGTCTAACATAATCGTTGTTGTTATGCCTGCATTCTCAGTATTGGGGATATCTTAACAACTATTATCGATTTCATTAGTCCAGGAATGTGTAGAAACATGTGGTTCCAGACAAACGTATAGGTACCTGCAGGTATAGCCCATCAAAATTTAATTGAAGTAAAGTCTTATTTGGCAGTGTCCCATCAACATGGTTCCATAATGAGTACGTTTTATTCTGTGCTTCCAGAGGGCAGGGTCTGTGGCTGGAAAAAATGGTAGGTGACTGGTTAATACTGGCTCCTCCAGCAGAACTGAGGACTTGGGCTTTGGTCCCAGCATCTACATAGAGCTTCGGTGCAAGGCACTTTTCTCTTTTGGGCTGTAAGTACGCCCTGTTAACAGCCCTCCTTGGCAGCTATCCCATGATTGTGGCAATGCTTCCATCTTATTTCTGTGTATCACGCTCATGTGTGACACATGTGAAGGACATAAGAAGCCTTCAGAGAAACTGGAATTGCAGATACAGATGGCTGTCAGCTGCTGTGTAGTTTCTGTGAACCAAGCTCGGGTCCTAAGGAAGAGTGGACTGTTCCCTTGACCACTGGAGCCATTTGACCACACCATTCATGCTGTGAACGATATAGGTGTGTCAGCTAATGTGTGTGTGTATGTGTAAGGTTAGTTTTGATGCCATAGTAATGCATTCCATTATCTGGCCATAATACCAACTCTCCTGAGTTCCATGGGTATCATCTCATAGATTACAGTCCATTTACATCCATCCTGTTTCCTACAACGATATGAAGCCGGCCGACGCCAGTGGATATTTAAACGACTACCTGTAAAATAATTTGTTTTCTTGTTCTTAATAAATTATCTCATTCCATCATTTATATTTAGTAGATTTAACCTGTCAGGTTGCCTGCTACTGTCACTCATTATACACTGAATCAGGAAAGGTGTGTTTCTGTTGTAGTTATAAATGCAATGGACATAAACAAAACATAATATTAAGAAATTGAACTTTTCATTATATGTTTGTTGAGTCACTTGTAAGGGTTCTCGACCATAACAGTGCCCGTCCAGTCCTGAAGGAAAGGTTGGCATACCATGCAGACAGGATGTGAATGCTGAATCTCTAGTTGTTCTTTAAGGCTAATAAGTAAGCAAGATTGCCTAAGAGCCAGCTGTACATGTCACCAGCACACTTCAAAACCATATGTGTTCTATCGAAATTCTCCCAAGTCTGAGGCTGCTTTTGTCACCGTGATGAGCATTGCTATCGTATTCCTGTCGCCCTGTATTCTATCCCGACAAGGGGAATGGGACATGTCAGTGGTATTTGGATTGGGAAACCTCCTGAAAATAAAGGGAGAACTCATGAATTTTCCTGGTTTAACTTCTAGGTGAGCCAGTGTACTCAACATTGGAGTCCGGGAAGAGTGCCACCAAACACGACCCCGTGGTAAGTTGTGGAAATTGACATCTACCCGTGGATCCACAAGGAGTTTCTAGGTTTCATTAGAACAAGACTTGAGCTCTTGTGCGTTGTGATATTTATTAAGTATACTTAGACCTAGCATCACCACTCATTGTTGACCTGTAACCTTCTGTGAAATCATACAGATCACGGGCCAGGGATTGATGGCCCACGTGTTCCCAGCATTTTGCAGATTCAGGCAGGAGCATGGCATTTTCAAAGCCTGCGTGGGCTATATGGACAGAATGTGCCTTGAAAACCTGGTAGGACTGAAAAGGCATACACTATTAAAAGCATTCGCTGCTCTTTTGAAGGACCTGGTTTTGATTCCCAGAAACTCTGTGGTGGCTCACCACCCATCTTAACTCCATTTCAAGGGATCTGATGTCCTATTCTGCCCTTCAAGAACAGTGAGTGAAAATAGTATGCAGACATACATGGAGTCAAAAATGCCCTTTCTGTGAAATGAAAAAAAAAAATGCTAACAAAAACAAGAGAAAAACAATGATAAAAAAAAAACACTGATATCTCCCACCTCAACTTTTAACACTTTTAGAAGACATTCAACATTTGTTCAATTGTAATGCTCTTTTTCATACTTCTGTCCTGCAAATCTTACTGGAATCTTAATATGTATCTATTTTACTTTTAACACACAGCCTTGATTTTGTTCATTGTGGACATATGCTCAACTCAAGAGTTTTCCTATTTGTCTGTGTCTGATAAAAACCGCCGTTATTTTTCGATTCCAGATAGGTTTTTCCATTAGAGATGCTTCCAGTCTTCGATCCCACTGTATTGACCATGTGGCCACATACTGACAGAACTATACCAATATGTGAATGGGAGTTCATGTATTCAAGGCCATTGTCTCTAACTACCTCCTGGTGCATGTCTGTTTCGTAAACTGTCTGTCTATCTAGATCAGCATGAACTGTGTGTTTGTTTGAGGGTGAGCTAGGGAGAGTGTCACTGCCATGTTTAACGATTTGTGCTGAACTAGTAACCCTAGTTAGGATAGCGAGTAGGCGGCACCTGTACACATGTGGCAAACTGGGGCTGTTACATGGCTTGCTGGAATGTCATGGAATGCTTTCTTCTGTGCCTGACAATCCCGGTAAAGGAATAGTGAAGCAAACTACCTCACTGACAGCATATTGTCACTCTGTTCCAGGAGACACGCTTGCCCACCTCTGGCCATGATGCACATGATGCAGCTGGACATGAATTGACTCCTCCACTTGGTTCTGAGCTTAGAGGACCTGAGGGCCCTGCCTTTATAGTTGATCCAAGAGGCCAGATCCCACCACCTCCCTCCTCAAGGAAACGTCTGTGGAGGTTCTGGATGGTATGTCCCACCAGGGGACTTTGTGGGACCACCGTTTCCTCCAATGCCAGGTAGGTTTTGTTTTAAAAGTCTGAGTATTTTTGAATGTTGATCTGTGCTTAACTTAAAGTTTGTTTCTTGATTCTGTTAGAAACAGTTCCCAGAACCAACTTGATAAGGAAAGGGTCATGAGGGCTCTCAGTTTACAGTCCAAATGTCTATGATGTCTAGGCATCACCTTAATACACATTATGGAATTTTGAAAATGAATTGTGTCCTGACAGGCCAGAAGAATTGTAAATTTCCAAGTTGTGTCTGTTTTTATTGTCTGTATTCCTTTTTTTTTTCTCCCCACCCTATATGGTGAGCCTTTCCCCCAATTTTCTTTTCATCAGGCCTCCCTAACACCATAGATATTCACATATTTTTGATTCCTGGGTGCGGGGAGTAGATTCCTGGGCCACACATGCCCAGCTGCAAATCGTTTTCAGATTAAATTTCTGTGTCTTCATTGATAAGAATGTACCGAGGCCAATATATCCTGTAATGACTCAATGTTTTGGCTGGAAATTCCGGAGTCAATTACTTCAAAGTTTTCCCCCAAAGTCATTGATCCCGCCCAATCATATTTAAAATCTAAAATACATTTAATATTTTGTTGCTGTGAATCATGTGTCCATGTGTCTATAACATGAAGAAGAAGAAACAATCAGTGCTCCCAGGTGTCTCCTCTCTGTCATGGCCTCTATTATTATACTCCTAGGTAAATGATATGCCTTTATTGGGGTGCAAGTCCTTTCTCTGACATTACAGGGAATTTCACGTTGAGGATGACAGGTTGGTCTCATGATAGGAATGTGAATTCTGAAAGTTTACTCCATTGAAAGCTCTATTACAGTAAGACGCCAATGAACTGAGATCTCATATAGCTCTTTAGATAGGACAAATACACCTTAAAGTGTTAGTTATGTTATCTCTTATTAATGCTATGTACTTTACAAGTACATATTTCCACTCAAGATTTATTCCTTTGATCATGTATTGTGGTGTTGAGTTGGGAACATCAAAAATATGGTCTGGAGCTTTGGTTGCATAAGTGAAACGTAAACGGGTTCAGCTTCTTGGATCCTGAGAAACGTGGGGTGCCGTGGTCACATTCCATCTTCACTTCCCCAAAGATTCACAAATCATGAAAGTATATATGAGCTCCCACCAGACTCGTTTCTCCCTTCCCAACAACCAGCTCCCGAACGTGCAAATGCACCTGCAGGCACCTCCTGATACACAAGGAGACTTGTCACTTTCCAAGGCAGTCGGTTCTTCTCATTGGCTGTTTAGGGCGACTGCTGTTCCTTCTGTTACTGCTGCTGTTGCTCAGTTGGAAGCCTAATGCGATTAGAATTTCAGATTAGTTTTTGGAAAGGACGTGTGATATGATTACTAACTTTATGAGTAAGGTATTTCCCTTTGATCTCCATATGGATAGTATCTTTTAATTGGATTATTATGTCTAACATAATCGTTGTTGTTATGCCTGCATTCTCAGTATTGGGGATATCTTAACAACTATTATCGATTTCATTAGTCCAGGAATGTGTAGAAACATGTGGTTCCAGACAAACGTATAGGTACCTGCAGGTATAGCCCATCAAAATTTAATTGAAGTAAAGTCTTATTTGGCAGTGTCCCATCAACATGGTTCCATAATGAGTACGTTTTCTTCTGTGCTTCCAGAGGGCAGGGTCTGTGGCTGGAAAAAAATGGTAGGTGACTGGTTAATACTGGCTCCTCCAGCAGAACTGAGGACTTGGGCTTTGGTCCCAGCATCTACATAGAGCTTCGGTGCAAGGCACTTTTCTCTTTGGGCGGTAAGTACGCCCTGTTAACAGCCCTCCTTGGCAGCTATCCCATGATTGTGGCAATGCTTCCATCTTATTTCTGTGTATCACGCTCATGTGTGACACATGTGAAGGACATAAGAAGCCTTCAGAGAAACTGGAATTGCAGATACAGATGGCTGTCAGCTGCTGTGTAGTTTCTGTGAACCAAGCTCGGGTCCTAAGGAAGAGTGGACTGTTCCCTTGACCACTGGAGCCATTTGACCACACCATTCATGCTGTGAACCAAATAGGTGTGTCAGCCAATGTGTGTGTGTATGTGTAAGGTTAGTTTTGATGCCATAGTAATGCATTCCATTATCTGGCCATAATACCAACTCTCCTGAGTTCCATGGGTATCATCTCATAGATTACAGTCCATTTACATCCATCCTGTTTCCTACAACGATATGAAGCCGGCCGACGCCAGTGGATATTTAACCCACTACCTGTAAAATAATTTGTTTTCTTGTTCTTAATAAATTATCTCTATTCCACCTTTAAATTTAGTAGATTTAACCTGTCAGGTTGCCTGCTACTGTCACTCATTATACACTGAATCAGGAAAGGTGTGTTTCTGTTGTAGTTATAAATGCAATGGACATAAACAAAACATAATATTAAGAAATTGAACTTTTCATTATATGTTTGTTGAGTCACTTGTAAGGGTTCTCGACCACAACAGTGCCCGTTCAGTCCTAAGGAAAGGTTGGGCATACCATGCAGACAGGATGTGAATGCTGAATCTCTAGTTG